>NC_074673.1:14963381-15263381 GCF_029448725.1 Salvelinus fontinalis | reverse complement strand
ACCATATTTACATAAGTATTTAGAAACTTTGCTATGAGAGTCAAAATTTAACTCGGATGCATCCTGTTTCCATTGATCATCCTTGAGAAGTTTCTACAACTTGATTGGAGTCCACCTGTGGTAAACTCAATCGATTGGACATGATTTCGAAAGGCACACACTGTAACGCTTGTCGTTGGAATGAGGTGAGGACCAAAGCGCAGCGTGGTAAGTGTCCATATTGAATTTAATAACTGGACACTAAGAATACAAAAATAACAACGTGAATGATACAAAACGAAAACGAAACAGTCCCGTATGGTGAAAACACAGACACAGGAAAACAACCACCCACAAAACACAAAGGAAAACAGGCTCTCTAAATATGGCTCCCAATCAGAGACAACGACTGACACCTGCCTCTGATTGGGAACCATACTAGGCCAAACACATAGAAATATAACCATAGAACAAAACATAGAAAAACAACATAGAATGCCCACCCCCAACTCACACTCTGACCAAACTAAAATAAAGACATAAAAAAGGAACTAAGGTCAGAACGTGATAGTACCCCCCCCCCCCCCCCCCCCCCCCCCCAAGAGGTGCGGACTCTGGCCGCAAAACCTGAACCTATAGGGGGGGATCTGGGTGGGCATTTACCGCGGTGGCGGCTCTGGAGCGGGACCTCCACCATAGTCTCGGCCCCCTTCTGTGTTACCTTAGGAGCGGCAACCCTCGTCACCGACCCTGGATTCGAGACCCTAGGAAAGGGCACCGCTGGACTGAGGGGCAGCTCCGGACTGGAGGGGCAGCTCCGGACTGGAGGGGCAGCTCCGGACTGGAGGGGCAGCTCCGGACTGGAGGGAGACTCTGGCAGATCCGGACTGGAGGGAGACTCCGGGAGATCCGGACTGGAGGGAGACTCCGGCAGATCCGGACTGGAGGGAGACTCGTATGTGCGAGATATGGCTTTTTCTTTGCAACTCTGCAAAAAACTCAGTTTCCAGCTACAATAGTCATTTTCAACATTGTCTACACCATTTCTAATCAATTCGAAATTATTTTAATGGACAAAAAAAAGGTGCTTCTCTTTAAAACAAGGACATCTAAGTGACCCCAAACTCTTGACCCCCCCCCTCCGATTCTAGAATAAGACTAATCTATCAAAATGTGGAAAAAGTCAAGGGGGTCGCAATACTTTCTGAAGGCATTGTATTTGTCTTCTATGATGTGTAATATTGGGATGCAAACTCAAATTTGAATACATTAACTGTCCGACGTGGTACATGTGTATTCTTTTAAGCCCATGATCTATCAAGGCGAGACCCAGATGCAGATGGTTGGAATCTTAATGTTTATTAATCCAAAAGGAGTTGGCAAGATAATGGTTGTGGACAGGCAAGAGGTCAAAACCAGATCAGAGTCCAGAAGTACAGAGTGGCAGACAGGCTCATGCTCACAGGCAGGCAGGTACAGAGTCCAGAAACAGGCAAGGGTCAAAACCGGGAGGACTAGAAAAAGGAGAATAGCAAAAAGCAGGAGACCGGGAAAACCGCGGGTCGACTTGGGACATACAAAACGAACTGGCACAGAGAGACAGGAAACACAGGGATGAATACACTGGGGAAAACCAGCGACACCTGGAGGGGGTGAAGACAATAACAAGGACAGGTGAAACAGATCAGGGTGTGACATGTGTGAGGTGTATACTTTTGTTTCAAAGTAAATTTATTTGACTACTAAAAAACACTGACCCTGATTTAGCCCACCGCATTAAAATGTTAAATCTATTTGAATCTATAGCAAGACCTGAAAATGGTTTTCAAGCAAGGATGTTCTGGTGCTGTTCGGGCAAATCAAAGTACTGATTGGGGACTTATTTGTGGAGAAATGTAAGTATTTTTCTGGGTGATTTGTAATGTTTTATTTGTGCTTCCCATGACTGTGTTGTATTTGAATGTGTATATACTGTATCTACCTTGCCCTAAGTGCAGTTGTCTGTGCCCAATGTTTGTACCATGTTTTGTGCTGCTACCATTTTGTGCTGATGCCATATGTTGCTACCATGTTGTCATGTTGTGTTGCTGCCATGCTATGTTGTCTTAGGTCTCTCGTTATGTAGTGTTGTGTTATCTCTCTTGTGATTTGCCTTCTTTTTTTTTTATCCAAGACCCCGTCCTGCAGGAGGCCTTTTGCCTTTTGGTAGGCCGTCATTGTAAATAAGAATTTGTTCTTAGCTGACTTGCCTAGTTAAATAATAAAATAGAGCATACCAAATGATAGTCCCACTAAGCCCAAACAAGATGGGGTGGCGTATCGCTGCAGAATGCTGTGGTAGCCATGCTGCTTGAGTGTGCCTTGAATTCCAAATAAATCAGTGTCACCAGCAAAGCACCACCACACCATTACACCTCCTCCTCCATGCCTTACGGTGGGAACCACACATGCAGAGATCATCCGTTCACCTACTCTGCGTCTCACAAAGACACGGCGGTTGGAACCAAAAATCTCAAATTTGGACTCATCAGACCAAAGGACAGATTTCCACCGCTCTAATGTCCATTGCTTGTCTTTCTTGGCCCAAGCAAGTCCCTTCTTCTTATTGGTTCCTTTAGTAGTGGTTTCTTTGGAGCAATTTGAACATGAAGGCCTGATTCACATAGTCTCCTCTGAACAGTTGATGTGTCTGTGAACTCCGTGAAGCATTTTTTTGGGCAGCAATTTTTGAGGCTGAAGAACTTGTTCTCTGCAGCAGAGGTAACTCTGGGTCTTCCTTTCCTGAGGGGGTCCTCATGAGGGCCAGTTTCATCATAGAGCTTGATGGTTTTTGCGACTGCACTTGAAAGTTGTTGAAATGTTCCGGATTGACTGACTTTCATGTCTTAAAGTAATGATGGACTGTTAGTTTCTATTTGCTTATTTGAGCTGTGGCTACTTTGAAGAATCTCAAATATAAAATATATTCTTGATTTGCTTAACACTTTTTTTTGGTTACTACATGATTCCATCTGTGTTTATTTCATAGTTTGTCTTCACTATTGTTCTACAATGTAGAAAATAGTAAAAAGAAAGAAAAACCCTGGAATGAGTAAGTGTGTCAACTTTTGACTGGTACTGTCTATATTATGATAGGTAAGATATACAAAATCTTGCAGAGAGCATATCCAACCGACAATCTCTTGGAACAAAGACTTAAAAATAACTCATGTTGGCACAAGATGGAGGGAAAGTTGGCGCGTAACTACTGAAATTACGGTTAATGAAAATCAGTATAAACTAATGTATACAATTTATTACACGAGACAAAATGTACAAATTCTATAGCAAATGGCAGCCATGTCTTGAGTATAAAACCATCAATGATTAAATAATCCATGCTTTCTGGGAATGCTATAAATTTACTTTGAATCTGTCTGCATATTTAAAGACATGGTATATGAGGGTGTAGTGAAATACCCAATGGGCTGGACAATTCTCTTCTCATCTTGAAAAAAACGTATATTAAAAACGTGTAAATCAGTTAATTTGCCATCATTCACACAATGGAAAAATCAAATGATTTATTATTGAAAAAGCATGGGCGACCGAGAAAAACGAATTGGTACAATTTAAGGCCATGTGGCAAATAATGCAGGCACTAGGGATGGAGGTGTGAGCATTCGGGTCTGTGCAGAGGAGATGTGTGCGTCTGTAAGTTGTTGTTCATATGTGTATGTTTGCATTTGGTAAAAAAAAAAGTTAAATGTTTTTTTATATAATTTAGCAAAAAACACTTAAAACACTACTCCTCTGGCACTAAATGACACTAAATGGCACTAAATCTACACAAAACATGATACATGGCATCTATGGACCAAGCTTTCACAAATTATGTTTTTCCAGTATAGCATCTCGAACAACAACACTGACCAATAAACAATGTGGGCTTGTTCTGGCACATAAATGCATATAACTCCAACATGGATATTCGTATTGCAACAAAACTTGGTACACATGTTCCAAACACTGTCAAGACTCAACATTTCTAAGCACATTGAGATCAATTACACAATGGCTCTATAAACGGGCACATGTTTCTCTTAATCGGTTTGACTCAGTCATGACATTTGGCACACATACTCAGGGACATGAATCTATCTAGCCTGTAAAGTATTGTTCAGTGTGACCGCATGGAGGCACTGTTGGCCAGTAAAAATCATTCAAGCAAGCTCATTGGCTCATAGCGGTCATATTGTCTATACAAGAGTTGGAAAATAAATGCTATATACCAAAGTTGGTGCCGGTCGGTCCAGCGGTTCTGTAGAAGAATCGTTTTAAAGTTATAAACATAATTGAAAATGGTCCAAAACACATCAAAATTGTATTATATTGCATGAACAGTTTGATTTTGAGTTCTGATATTTGGCAAGCATGATAAACAGTAGAGAAGTAACTTGTCCTAAGGCAATGTGTACATTTTTTCCAATTGGTGGCACAGTGGGCCCATAGTTGAACCCTGGCATTGCTGCTTACCCTCTCGCTTCGGCTCTTCTTCTCTGGTGTAGCCTACATTCATGAATTTGCTTAGTTGCAAAATACTAATATTCACAAACATAAAAAACATTGTGCAAAATGTTTACCCGTCCATGTTTTTATTACTATTCCAGTTATTTCTTTCATTCTTTCTTTAAGAACACATTCATGAATTAATTGAGTTTGCAGTAATTTTGTTTGAGCGCCACCAGTGATCTGCATCAACAATCCTGTGCGACGTTTGCGTACTATTTTCTTTCGTCATCCTTCTGCAACAGGCTTGCCAGCACACAAAAACCACAACACAGACTCTCAAACAAATTAAACGTTGCTGATTGCATGTGGTTTTCGAAATATCGATGTTGACAAGTAGCAATACCAGGTAAGCTGAACTGTTGTCACCAAATGTAGACCGATTTTCTTAAATGGGCTTGTGTGTGTCTTTCTCTTAGCTAGCGTTAGCTATCTAAGTTAGCATCTGAGCCTACCAATAAATACATTGTGATAACGTCAGTTAGCTAACGTAGATAATTAGTGCGATGTATGTGCCAGATGCAGTACTGTAGATAAAATGCCAAAGGCTGGGCTAGCCTTTCGTGTGACAGCAAGTTTTCGTTTCAGGGCAAACTACGCTAGCTAGCTTGCTAACTGACGTTTTTTTAATTCTCTTTTTTAGGTCACATTTTATTTTATAGCAGAAAAATCTGTATACATACAATAAGTATACAAACAGACAATGATAACTTATGCTAGGGGGTACAACAAATTTCAGATTATACAAATACCTTAAAAGATGCACGCATTGATTGTTTTAGCAGCTTTCTTATTAGAAGAATGTAGAACGGTCTTAATGTACTGCTCGAATTCTTATAGAAAAAACAGAAGAGTGATTTATTACAAGTGAATTTACATTTATCAATATGAAAGTTTTCCATTAGCACAATTAGATGAATGCGAATTGTTTTGCTTTATCCTTTTTATAGTTAAGGAAGCAGAACGTTCTCCCATTTAAAAAAAACAAGTAGTCAAGAATATTAACAATTATTAAACTATGAATATCTTTCCATAATATCTTTACATGTAGAAACTGTTTCTGGATGCTCAACACAAAAAAATACTCTTCATGTCTGAGTTTCTTCATTTACCCTTTGATGCTATTCCATCTGGAACTCTCATGTTGTTTAGAGGTGTAACCAGACCTTACCTTCTTGACCTGCCCTTGCTTGATCCAGTTGTCTCTCCAATAGTAAACATGTGTTTCTCATTGCTCCCTCAGAATAACATATCTATACGTGCTTAATTTCAAAGGGATATTGTTTCCATTCCTTATGTCACAACTTACTGAAATACATTTGTCAATAATATCTATTGGGGAAAAAGTCTGGTTATTACCGCACAAATACCTGCTTGTTTAACAAGGTCAAAGTGGTCTCTTTCAGAATCATCCGTAAGTATTACCCTGCGAGTCAGTAAAAAAGACTATGGCGAACTCTAGGTGTAACAGGGATATTGTAACGAGATAAAAAAATTCTCATAATTGAGTAACAATCCTTCTGCATTAAAAAGTTGACTCACCAGCAGGATATGATTATTAAACTAGTTCTTAATAAAATAAAGACTTTATTTCTCTACAAAATATCCTTATTGTTCCAAATTAAATACCGACCACGCTAAGGGTACTTGTCTATGGAAAGCAGATCATTTTGTAGGAATCTTATCGATGTTATAGTTACAAAGTAACAGTCCTGACATCATTAGTTACAGTTACTATTGTAACATTGATATTGGTGATGAGGTTTTTCTGGACACATTAACGTAAACTCATCTTTGATATATAAACCTATCAATTCTGTGCTAGTAACTAGCTAGCCCAGAATGGCTGTTTTGTGCAGCTCTAACTGCCTCAATATTCAAGTGGATATGACAGTAATTGTAACATTATATTGCCATGTCAATACATTGAAAGTAAAGTTACCTAGCAGTCCATCCCTTTAGATATTTTTACAAAATGACTAAGGTTATTTAATATCTCAAATTCTACACATTTTGCCATGAGGCGGAGAGAAGATATAGCTAATGTCATGGAATTCTACTCATTTTGCCATGGGGAGGAGAGGGAAATGAGCTGTTTTACAGGGATATGCGCAATGCCGTCGGGGGTACGCCAAACAAAAATGTGATTCACATAAAAAAATTATATATTTTTCTTCACATTTTCAAACAGTCCATTTATATTTTCCAATGGGGCTATACATTTGGGTGAGGTTTTTTCATCGCCTGAGTAGCCTTGTTTCACTGCCACAAATGAAATTAAACCATCTAGTGTTCAGCGAAATAACAACACAATGTCAAATACAGGTAGCCTAGTCAAATAATTAACATCCAATCACATTAACCATTACTCTCTCGCGGGAATTCCACTATGTAGCCAAATGTAGCTGCTGCTCATGTTGGTATCTGCACTGATGGCATGACAGGGAGACATAGTTGACTGGTAATGCGTGTGCAAGCAGTTGCTCCCAACGCCACTTGGGTACACTGCAGCATCCACAGAGAGGCTCTTGCTGCCAAGGGAATGCTTGAAAGATGTTTTGGACACTACAGTGAAAATGGTTAACTTTGTTAAAGCAAGGCCCCTGAACTCTTGTGTATTTTCTGCACTATGCAATGATATGGGCAGCGACCATGTAACGCTTTTACAACTTACAGAAAGAAGCTGGTTATCAAGGGGCAAAGTATTGACACGTTTTTTAAAATTGAGAGACGAGCTTAGTTTTCTTTACTGACCATAATTTTCACTTGTCTGACCGCTTGCATGATGACGAGTTTCTCACACGACTGGCGTATCTGGGTGATGTTTTTTCTCGCCTGAATGATCTGAGTCTAGGATTACAGGGACTCTCCGCAACTATATTCATTGTGCGGGGAAAGATTGAGGCTATGATTAAGAAGTTGAAGCTCTTCTCTGTCTGCATTAACAAGGACAACACACAGGTCTTTCCATCATTGTATGATTTATTTTTGTTGTGTGTGCAAATGAACTCAAGCGGACAATGTCAAATGTGATATAGCGAAGCACCTGAGTGAATTGGGTGCGCAATTGAGCAGGTACTTTCCCGAAACGGACGACACGAACAACTGGATTCGTTATCCCTTTCATGCCCTGCCTCCAGTCCACTTACCGATATCTGAACAAGAGAAACTGCAATAAGCGGTTCTGTGAAATTTTATTTAATCATAAGCCACTGCCAGGTTTCTGGATTGGGCTGCGCTCCAGAGTAATCGCCCTGTTAAGACACTGATGTCTTTTGCAACCACGTACCTATGTGAGAGTGGATTCTCTGCCCTCACAGCATGAAAACTAAATACAGGCACAGACTGTGTATGGAAAATGATTTAAGACTGAGACTCTCAACCCAACATTGTAGAGATATGTGCATCCTTTCAAGCACACCCTTCTCATTATCCTGTGGTGAGTTATTCACAATTTTCAATGAACAAATAAGGTTTTATATGTAAGATGGTTAAATAAAGAGCAAAATTATTGATTGTTATTATATTATTATTTGTGCCCTGGACCTTACCATGAGCCGGGTTGTGATGACAACTCACACTCATTCTTATGTTTAATAAATGTATTGTGTGTGTGTGGCAGGCTTACAATGATGGCAAAATAACATTTGAGAGTGTGCTGACCCTGGTGCTAGAGGGGGTACAGCTGGAAGTTGAATGTTTGAAGGGGTACGGGACTATAACAAGTTTGGGAACCACTGCTCTTGTGTGAGCGCGGTCGGGATGGGCCAGCAGATCTCAGGCCAGGCGGTAGGTAAATGACTTGGTGACTTTGCTTGTGTTTGTTTGGGTATCCCCCGGTGTCATAGTGCGTTTTCGTGAGCGCGGTCGGGATGGGCCAGCAGATCTCAGTCCGGGCAGTGATGACCAGTCTACCTGAGAAGCTGGTGAAACATGTACGAGACAGCGGTTACGAGATGTACGAGACAGCGGTTACCTCAACTACGAGGAGTTCCTGGGCAGGGTGGCAGAGCTCAATGACATGTAAGGCTGACCATGTTGTGTCATACTGTCAATATACTCCATGCTTCCACTGTTCTTTGTAATAAGTCAGTAGGCAAAGAGAAAAGCTCTCTTTCATTTCCAGATGGTAGGCTAAGGCCCCAAAGTGACATACTGGTCTTCCTCTGGCACTTCTTGATCATTATCCCATTACACCACTGGTTATTAACTGACATGATCCAGGTTATGAACATAGTCAAGAGCTAGAGAGCGGCGATAAATTGCCTGAATTGATATAATGATAAATGGAACGTTTTACTTTTTTGTTATCATTTAAACCACTACTACTAGTTTTGACGGTTGTATTGTTCCATTAACAATCGCACATAATAGTAAATATATTTCATTTCAAACTTCACATTTCTATAGTATAGGCTGCTTATTATTGCAGGCATTTTGCTGATATCATTACGTGATCGGTATGGTCGGTGTCGATTATTGTCCCATTTCTAGCTAGAGCGTTCTCGGCCAACTGGAATTTAACCTAGTCTCTTCCCCAATCAGTAGGCCTTGCTGCCGCTAGTGTAAATTTAGCTCTCATAGGCAGTAAGTGACAGAAAATAAGGATAGTTTGGTGTCGGTGTTGAATTGAACAGAAAATGCATTGCTTTGGTTGGACGACAGCACTTAACCAGTGGCATAAAACAAACTCTTAGATAACTATAATAGAGTGACCTACCTTATCTTACAAAAATGTCATGACTCATGATAATCAAATATCCCTTTAATTGGTGGGGATGAGCCAAATCTTCTCCACGACTATTACATTGTTCCCGTTAGTGAGTCCTTCCCTTACAGTGAAATAATTTAAACAATGTTTCTCCATGAATGTGAACTGGACAGGATGGCTAAGCTGGCAGCTAGACAGCAAAAACACCTGATCTTTGAAGTCCAGACTGGCTCGGACGCCTCTGCTCTGTGGAAAGTGACTGTGAGGATAGTTTGTACGAAGGTGACAGAGGGTCAAACTGAAGTTGGTCTCTAATGAATGAGACTTGTCATTGTGAATCAGTCTCCATTCTCGCTAGCTTTTTATGGGGCATGTGTGTGTTTTTGAAACTTAAATTGTTTGTAGTGTGCAGTGTGTGTTCATGGCATGTTTTTGAGAATGAAAAGTGTCTTATTGCCCTGTGGTTTGTCAGATCAACAAAGAAAATGGTATGGTGGAGGCGTCTCGCATCATGAACCTGTACCAGTTCATTCAGCTGTACCATGACATTACCAGCCAGGCAGCAGAGGTGCTGTCAGCAGAGGGCGCCAGCCTCCCGTCTGGAAACCTCCCATCAGGGGACTCTTGTCAGGCCAGCATGTGGATGGGCAGGTTAGTACATCACTGTGTGTGTGTGTTTTCTTTCATATTTCTGTGTGTAGTCTTGCGTTGCCATCCTTCCAAGTCTCATTTATTACTTTGCTCTTCTCAATTGTGAGAAAGATGAAGTCTCGAAGCTGAGTGATCTGTCTGTGATGCAAGCCATTGTGTTTATTCCCATACAGGGTGAAGCAGTTGACTGATGAGGAAGAGTGCTGTATCTGCATGGATGGGAATCTGACCTCATCCTGCCCTGTGCTCACAGCTTCTGTCAGAAGTGCATTGACAAGTGGTAAGAGAGACGGACACTAGCCACAACAGTCCACAGATAAATCTGTTGTCACAAGGTCTATTTTCATGGGTAATTTGAGTCAATTAAATTAATTGGTTTGTTTTCATAGGAGTGGGCAGAGCAGGAATTGTCCGATATGCCGCTTGCAAGTGACAGCTGCTAATGAGTCGTGGGTGATGCCTGATGCCCCTACAGAGGAGGACATAGCTGGCTATATCCTCAACCTGGCTGACGAGGCAGGCCATCCACACAGACCTTAAACTACTCAACACTAAGATACTTTGATAAACTAGTGACAGACAAACTGACGTCGGGAATAGTTTTGGGTTTTTCCTGACTTAGTGTAGGGCCTGTAGTTTTTTCCTGACTTAGTGTAGGGCCTTGGCCTAGTTTTGGGTTATGTAGATAGGATTTGGTTTGCTTTATAGAAATGTGCCTATGTGATCTTCACTTTTAGCAACAACCACTGGTTATATTTCTTTTATGTTCTCTTTTTTACTTTTCCATATTTTTCCATGAGGTCGAAGGAGAATGGCAAGAATCTTGCAAGCTAAAAGGCGGGTCACAAACGGGTAAATAACGACGCAGTACAACAATGGTGTGCAGAACAGCGTCTCACAACTCATTGGTCCTTGTCACAGATGGGCTTTTACAGCAGACGACCACACCGGGTTCCACTCTTATCAGCTAAAAACAAGAAGAATTGGTTCCAGTGGGAACGCCATCACCAATACTGGACAATTGAGGAGTGGAAAAACACTGCCTGGTCCGACGAATCCCGGCTCGTGTGGCGTCATGCTGAGGAGTGGAAAAACACTGCCTGGTCCGACGAATCCCGGCTCGTGTGGCGTCATGCTGAGGAGTGGAAAAACACTGCCTGGTCCGACGAATCCCGGTTCGTGTGGCGTCATGTGGAGGAGAGGAAAAACACTGCCTGGTCCGACGAATCCCGGTTCGTGTGGCGTCATGCTAGGGAGTGGAAAAACACTGCCTGGTCCGACGAATCCCGGTTCGTGTGGCGTCATGCTAGGGAGTGGAAAAACACTGCCTGGTCCGACGAATCCCGGTTCGTGTTGCGTCATGCTGAGGAGTGGAAAAACACTGCCTGGTCCGACGAATCCCGGTTCGTGTGGCGTCATGCTGATGGTAGAGTCAGGCTTTGGAGTAAGCAGCATGAGTCTATGGCCCCATCCTGCCTTTTTTCAACAGTACAGGCTGGTGGTGTAATGGTGTGGGGAATGCTTTCCTGGCACACTTTAGGTCCCTTAATATCAATTGAGCAATGTTTCCACGCCCTTTAAAATTCAGGCTGTTCTCGAGGCAAATGAGGGTCCGACCTGGTACTAGATGAGTGTACCTAATAAATTGGCCACTGAATATGTCCACAAGAATATAACATGGAACCACATTGTTTCCTTTCGGCTTGGTTATACCTACTCTTAAAATTACGCTTTGAATCCTGGATAATACTAGATGTTTTAGTGTAACTGTTATAGGCAGCTCTGTAACTGCTGTTGAACTTTGCATAAATCACTGTAGTCACATGAATACTTTAATTTTGAAATCCACACACTCTGTGGGAATGGTTTGTAATTTAATGAAATGTGAAAATAAGTGCAATAATCTCATGGAAGCTTTAGCCAGGATAAAGCTTTCTATTTTCTCTTAAATCAACATGTTAGGGTGAGGTGATTTCCATCAACTATTTTTTAGCTTTTAGTCTAAATTACTGTTTAACATAATTAGAACAAAACTTCTGCATTATTATTTACAATAATTATTTATTATATCACAGATACCCAGGCCAGTGGATGTTTTAAATAATGTACTTTTTATTAAGTGTGAGAGACTGTGAGTGAATGTTAAAATAATACATATTTTTATTCCCATTAGGTAACTAAAGATTTAAGCTGTTTTGTATATGCACTTTACTCACGACTGACTGTTAGTTAAACATGATGTAACATATTTTTATTAAATATTAGTCCACAGAACATTTTTAACCAAATCTGACAAAGTATTTAGGATTTGTAATGTTGACCAATTGCACTTTTGAACACTTTTGTATTTCGCTGTGACAATCGTATTATTGTTGTGCATCTTTGAGTAAAGCAAAATCCACTACAACATAATTGATGTCCTTTAGAAGTGTAGTAGGGCTCTACACTTACAAGATGAGTAACTTTGCCTGAGGACTTGTGTTAGCAACCAGAGCTAACAACTAGGCTTTAGCTCAGTGGGCTAATGCGGTCTTCAGTTACATCAATATCCTGTGTTCAACCTGGTTGGTTAATTGATCAACTGAACTGTCTCTTTGAACATTCATAACAAAAACCAACAACAGGCTAATAAAGAGGGCAGTTATGTCTTTTGGCTATGGCTCACATGTCTTTTGGCTATGGCTCACATGTCTTTTGGCTATGGCTCACATGTCTTTTGGCTATGGCTCACATGTCTTTTGGCTATGGCTCACATGTCTTTTGGCTATGGCTCACATGTCTTTTGGCTATGGCTCACATGTCTTTTGGCTATGGCTCACATGTCTTTTGGCTATGGCTCACATGTCTTTTGTCTTATGTTATTGCATGTTGGCAACCTCAGGTGGTTGTCAGTCTCATATTTGACCAACTTTGTGTTTCAGGTGCATTTGTTACAGTATTTGACACAAACAGACGCCTATTCTAAGTAACTCTTTATTGTCATATAAAAACAAATGTCCCGATCATACACGTACAGTTGAGTGACATTTGTGCTGCATTCAGACAATGAACCAATTCTAGGGTGAAAGTTTGTCATAGTCGGCACATGATTACAATTCACCTTTTGTCAAGTGCTTTTTGTCAATGATATGATGACCACATAAGAGAAGCATTCAAAATGATAGAAAGTGCTCTGTAGTTAACCTCTTACCAAAGTTGTATAATAAAAAACACCACTCGCTCTCATACCCAGCTACAAACTTAGTAACAGTGCATCAAAATGTATGGCTATTCTTTAAATGTGAGTCCCTTCACCTGATAGAACACAATAATATCCCTTCTACCATTATGTACTGTAATTCAAATAGAAAGGCAAAAAATGGCTCTGCTCTCGGATTGGCTTTCATTCTGGCGTGAGAACTCTTGTATTGACACAGTTGGTAGTATTTGTTGAACAGGACCTGGGAGTGGCAGTGTACAGGCAGTGTCCCTCTGGCTCTCATGTTCAACTACAAAACTGGTTTTCTAGTTGAACATGAGAACCAGGTAAGGATTAAGTTCTGCTTTCTCAAAGATCATAAAAAACCTGCATGCAAATGAGTCAAGAGGACATGGGTACTGTGTGATTTGCCTAGTATGGTGCTGTTAGCTTGGCTTGATGGGGTGTAGCTTACACAGTACGGTCTTATTAATTTATTCTCTCAGTATTACCATAGCCCGTAACAGTTGGATCTTTCCACCAATTCGGTGCCTTTTGAGAAGTGTAACTTGCTTTAAAAAAATGTATGTTCTCCTAATTTTACATTCTGTCATAAAGAGTACACATTCAACTTAATAAAAACACATTCCCCATCTCGAGGTTAAATAAAAAAATTACTAGAGCCTATTAAGTGTCAAATAAAGTAACAGGGTTGACCGTGACAGGGTTGACCGTGACAGGGTTGACCGTGACAGGGTTGACTGTGACAGGGTTGACTGTGACAGGGTTGACCGTAGCAGGGTTGACCGTAGCAGGGTTGACCGTAGCAGGGTTGACTGTAGCAGGGTTGACGATTTCATTTTAAATCAGCCATAAATCCCCTTGTGAGAGGGGGAATGGAAACTTGTTGTGTACAACAGGGAGGGGCAATTGAATGCAAACGTCTATCTGTATATCTATGGGTAACAGGGTTGACATGTTATGCTCGACCTTCTCAGTTTTCTGCCACTAAACACCAGCAAATGGCCAAGAAGAGTAGAACCAGCTCACTTGCTTTTACACTATGATTTGACAATTAATGTTCAATGTTTCTTTTGAAAAAACAGTTTATAAAGGAATGGTTTCAATATATTAAAATTGAATTTCAGTTCACGTAACATGGTTGACGTTAAAATGAGGGACTGACGTAAATAAATCACTAATCGGATTCAATTAATAATAATTTTTAGAAATGACTGTCAAAGCAACAAAATAACTAGGGCTTTACCATGATGGTGAAAACATGAGACATTTTGGGGTTAAATGGGTTGAATCTTCCTAGAAGTCACAGAAGGTGCATGTAGGGACATGTCAAAATGCTGAGTTTTGGCACTTTAGCAAGTCTTCGTTCAAGTAAAAAATATGATTGAATTCTCCATGTGGTCTATATTAAAAGTCACTATTTAATATTAAAGGCTTTTAAAATTCAATATTGGTGCACAATGTCTACATAAAATAACAAAGGGATGCAAAAGGCACTAATTTCATGGAATGACCCAGTACAGTACTTAGCTGTGGTCTAGAGCTGAAATAGAGAGACTAGAGGTCACATTATCTCCTGACCCAAACCATACAGTGCTGTCTCAGATACTATCTTTTCACATTGACCTTTCCAGCACGGTTCTAGCAACTACTGTGCAGTGAATGTGTAACCACTGACCAGGCAAGCACTGTACGGCTCAGCTTGGCTAAGCCTGGCTCAGCTCAGTAGTGTGAAAAGGGTCTCTGTGCTGTGGTCACTCTACCTGGGTGCCGCTGGCCTCGGTCTTTACGGCCTCCACCAGGAAGCTGAGCTCATTGCACAGAGTCTCGTGGCGGTAGGCCATGCGGATCTGAGCCACGTTGGTCCGTCTGATGTCATTTCCCTCCGGCCCGTCCTGCAGGTAGTTGGGCCCCAGGAAGTGCTGCTTTTCCTGGCAGGAGTAAAGGGAGGAGTAAAGGGGGATATGTGTGACCTCTGTGACACAGCACACTGAGGCATACTCAGGAATTACATGAGAGGGATGGCTACAGAAATCACTTATGAGGTGACGTCATGGTGTGTTCTCCTGAACTGTTGGCATGAGCGTCATTTTCAGGATGTTGAAGACATCTGTCATAGTCAGCAGGCCAGGCATTACTAGTGTTTACCACAACACTACAATTTATCAAGCAGTTCTATTTACCAAGTATTTTCTGTTGTTTACTGTACCTGATGAGACAGACCACTCTGCAGCACACTGTTCCTGGCGATCTCACACGTGTCACAGGTGCTTAGCTTCCACAGCTGGGCTGCAATGGCATACTCCTCCATCAAGGCCTCCTGCAGCATGGACAAACAGACGGGGGAGTTTTCCCAAAGCTTCTTCGCTAACATATTATTTTATTTCACACACATTGATTTTACAATTGTTACTCTCTTGCGGCTGGGTTGGATAGATATAAAACATTATGGTGATAGCTTCATCTTGCCTTCTGGTGGGCTAGTTGTAACTTCTGCCACATTGCTTACACCTATCCAATCCTTTTAGATCTATCTACTGAAGTGCCCAGTGACCTTGGTGTAGTGGAACTGCATGGGGTCGTCGGTGGACAGGGACACACACAGGCCTTTCTGGAGGAACTCCTTCAGAGGGTTTTTGGAGTACTCCAGGAACAGGCTGTTGTTGCTCAGAGGAGACATGGCGATGGGGACCTGGGCCAGGTAGTACAGGTACTGCAGCACAGGACTCTGGGGAAGGAGAGAGATGGAGAGATGTCAACACTCCCTTTGTCTTGGCCATGACCCATGTCCAGGGCCATGACCGATCAGTTCCCTTTCTAACTGCCTACCTAATTTAGGCAAGTGCTGGCTCGGCTGTCTGCTGCGTCTTCTTGATGAAATGGCATCACTACTAAAAGGTCAGCTTCACTGTCAAGTTCCAGAGAAAGCTTTCCCAAACCTCATTCTTTGGTTGTGCAATTATAGGTCTTGATTTACTGACCAATCCTTAACATAACAGTTAGGTATGATAAAGCATTAAATAGACAGATGTAACAGATCCCAGATAAATCTGATTACTTCATGATTTGGATGATCAATCGTGCAAATATTCTGACTGTAGACTGAAAGTTTACAAAAACACGTAGATCTGTCTGCAAAGACACAGGTTGTTTTTGGTGTACTCGTTTCCACTGAAACTAGAAATATAGCTGAGTAAGCAGCTGATTTGTCATGTATCATCCCAGACATTGGGAACTGAACAGGATGGAGCTGCGATGATCAATAATGTCCTTTTGACACAAAGATCCTGATGAAATGTGGAATAACTCAGTTCTCAGTCAGTGGGCTGTCTGACCTTTTGGGTTAAAAAAAGTTTCTGTAGAAAGCAAGCAAGCAATTTTGGCCGTTTTGGAGATTTGAAATGGATTAGAACAGAAGTGGAAGGCTTCCATTCCCACTGAAACTGTGGCTCAGCACCGCATTCAAAGATTATAATCCCTGTTACGTTACTACTCAATCTTGGCCATTTCATAGGTAATGATTAGGGGTCAGAGTTGAGGTGTCGGACCTTCTTTAGGTTGAGGCCGTGGGAGATGTTGTCAGCCGTGAGGAAGGCAGAGACCAGGTGGGTGATGGACCCGGCCTCGCCACAGTGGGGCCGGAACTGGAAGGTATTGAGGCCTCGTTCCCTGGGGGAAAACAAACAATGACGCGTCACATTACATAAAGACAAGACATATTTATATAACAGTAGGACAAATAAATATATATTTTACCGTATAATGCTGAGTCTACCTTTAATCATAGCAGTAGGCTACACATGGGAATACTATCAGTACAATACATGTTTACTTGACACCCTGGTCCGGAGCATGGACTTACTTCCTCAGGTTGTTGAGCACCATGATGTTGGCGTACATGTAGAAGAGGTAGTAACTGTAGGGTGGGTTTTCGCCTGAGGTCCACTCCTCAGGTTTGGGGCTCTTGTAGGAGAACATGTGGTCGCTGTGCTTGGACTCATCATCCACACTGTCGAACCCAGTTACCTACAGGACAGGAGGTGTGGATCTGAACATGTGCCATAGCTGGTGCACGGTAGACATTCTGACACAAAATGTCTGCCATGCATGATGCTAGACCCAGGAGGGTGCTACCTATTGGTGGTGGTGGAAGTAGTGAGTTACTCTCATACACTGTAAGATGCTTTGAGACCCAGGGGAAAGTACTACTGTATAAATGCAATCTAATATCAACATTTTGATTATTAGGATGAATGTGAATTATAGCTCTTTCACCAACATTTCTGACTTGTAGAACCAGTTTGATAAAGTTTAGCCACCCTGCCGTGTGTTGTAAATACTCACATATTTCAAGAAAATGTGCATCTCCTTGTTCTTTTGTGGATTGACTGTGGCCTTGAACAGTGGGAGGAAAATATTTTCCAGCAGCTTGGCGTAGTTCGGTATTATGTTCTTGGACTTGAAAATGTCACTGCAAGACAAAACGAGACATTTGTGAAACTGATATCTTTAGACATGTAATTTGCTTGATCACTGTAAGACTGATGATGGATTCAGTTCAACTGTTGATTGATTTGATAATAATGTTGACCACTGCCTTTATTTGTACAAGTAGCAGCACCATTCCTTCTAGCCTTTGTGTGTCTTATACACCTGTCATTGATTGGTATGTGCAAACAAGAGCTGGTAATCAACGGGGTAAAAGTTAAATAACAGCTATTAATTATGGGACCATCACCCTGGTTTACAATGTAACATGTCACACTTTATATGTGTCCACTGCCATGGAACAATTACAAGTAGTGTAGTCTTACAAAGACCATTACGATTGAAGCATTATAGTGTCACTAGTCTTAAAATCAGCATTGAGAGCAGCATTGCCTTTATCTTAATTTTGTCAAGCTTCTGTGCCAGGTTTGGATGTGTATAATTCTTCTATCTGTGGCACTTACTAGATCCTGGGCACCTGGATGACCCAGCGCATGTTGGGGGAGTGCACCTTGTGCTGGATGAACCATGAGGCCAGGCTCTCCCACTCGACAGGGGAGCGGCCGTAGATGGACATACGGGGCTCTGCATGCTGGTACTTACTCTCCTCCAGCTCATGGGCAACTTCCTGTTATAGAGGAAGTGAATAGGATGTTAGAGATGCCCATGATGGTGAAGTTGTGCATAAGTTGACACTATACCTTGATGATGCGAGCAAAGTATTCCCCTTTGATGTAGTTGTCTGTTTTCAGGTAAATCTCTCGGAGTTCGCTGGCTCCCACTGGGTTGTACTTGGAGTTGAACTTGTCAAAGCGGTGGAATGTTTGCCTTCCCTAAGAGAGTAAACACCATTCTCAGAGAAACTGCTGTCAATTTACATGGAACCTACTGCCAAACTGCAATTGTTTACAGACTTAATTCTGAATATTCATATGTGCATTATAAAGGTGCTATAAACTGCTTATGAACAGTTTAATTGTGAAGCAGAATAGGTGTTTTAAATGTGTTAAATTGATGTAACCTATAAACTGTAATAACCTAAATACTGTCCAATATTATTCCAAGCATTAGAACATTAGGTGTTTTGGGAACATTCTTACAGCGTGAACATCCAGGGAGTCCACAGTGAGGTCATAGGGGTCCATGGTCAGGGTGTCAAACACCTGTTTCAAGGTGAGCTTTTGGCCCCCCTTCTCCAGCACCACTCGGTCCGCCTCGGTCTTGTAGGTGGTCTGGATGAACTTCAGCAGGTGCTTTTGGTTCATGCAAGCAGCTGCGTGGATGTGAGTGTCTACCTGGAGGTATGAGGAAACATAAGCCGGAAAAAATGTGTCAGCTTGTTCTAAAGCACAGCTTGAGTCAGTGAAATGTAATCATGGGAGTTTTTCAACCCTATTTATTTGTATTACACCTTAGATTTTATATATCACCAACCTTCCTGACGTTATAGAAGTCTCTGTGAGGAACACGTTTCAGCTCCTTCAGCTCAGCCATCTCATTCAGCATCTCATGCAGATAGAACTTGGAGGCCATGAAGTTCAGTCGTCTGTGGCAGTAGGTTTTCCTGTGTGAAGAATGATATTAGATGATATTACAAACACCGTAATAGATGGGGTCATTGAGAATTAGGCAACAGTCAGTGTGAGGTGGTGATGTGGGCGGTGGGGTGTTCACGTGGGCCCGTCGGCGATCATGGCGAGGACATGGCTGAGGTCAATGGCGAAGGTCTCCAGGTCAGGGTAGGGCAGGCTGCGGGGCTGCTGCTGCTTCAGGGCCTCTGCGTCATTGTACACATACACAATTCCGTCCTTCATCTGCAATGTGTAGTTCAGATCATCAGGGATGCCCTCCGTAGTGTATGGGTCCTCCCCCTCTTGAGGGCAGGGGCACATGTCTGCAGAGGACAGGATTAGATGGGTGAACAGAGGGGAGAGAGAGGAAACGGCTTAAGAAGTGTCTCGAGTGGAGTTACTTTTCCTTTGGGTTCTTTTCGAAGCTTGAGCTCAGAAGTAATCAAGGCAAAGCTGTTTCTAGAGCACTTTGATCCAAAGTCCTACACTGTAGGACTTGTTAGATTGATGAGCAGGTATTGGTATGTGGTTGATGCCCGGGTGTGTACAGTTTGATTTTCTACCTGGCAAGATCTCCTCCTCCACGTTCCACTTCTGGTTCTCAGCGCTACGGAGGAACTGGGCGGTGGTCCTGGGGAAGCGGTGGTAGGCCAGCCTGGAGTACTTCTCCCTGATAAACAGGGCTTTAATCAGGGTCTTGGCTGCCTGCTCATAGTCCTCCACTGTGATCTGGGAAAAACATGTGTTGACAAGACCATAGGCATTAGAAATGGCCAGCCCATGCCTTGATATAACTTTTCATTCATTGCATGTAGTAGGAAATGATTTGTGATGTGATTAAATGATGAATGAATATATGATTGTATAATGCCCCTTACCCCTGCACAATAGTCTCCGCTAATGGTGACCCTCTGGAACTCTAGGGAGTTCTCTGTGATACAGTGGGCGCCAGGGGCGAACAGAGGGGCGACCACAGACAAAGCCCACTCTGGACTGATGTTGAGGGAACTGGGGAACTGCTGAGATAACGACTGGGAACGCTTCATTTTGAAACTCTTCTTCCTGGAGAGACCAACATCATACAAGTCGATAGGTGGAAAATGAGACGCCATGCCGACTCCTATTAAAAATCAAGTGAGATCAGCTCCTTTTTAACTCCATGACATTCAAGTCACTTGAGGAAAATTAACCTCACTGACAAAAAGTCATAAATTTAAGTTAATTTGACTTGAACGGAATCAAACTGACAATTAGACCCCATTAATTGATTTGTGCCCTCTGACCTTTTAGTGCTCTCCTCAGAGTACTGCTCGGCGATCTCCTTGAGCATCTCTCGCTCCCGGACCTGGTTCATGCCAATGGGACAGTCCTCAGACACCGTGTACATGGACAGGGAATCCTTGGTGTCCTCCTCCTTCAGCGCCGAGGCATACACCTTCTCTGCCAGCAGACGCACTGACTCATCCACCTCGCTCAGCAAGACCTTGGGGAACTGACGCGGCATCTCTTCTGCAACAGAGGAACACACAGGAGCTTTTATTATGCAGGATTGATCGAGCATACTGTATACATTAAATATAATGTCCTTTTTTTAGGTTTAACACACATGGTTGTTACATATGCTCAATATCATTAAAATGGATTTATAAGTGACTTATAAATGAAGACTGTTGGTATGATTATTATATATCTTGTTGATTACAGTCATGTTTTCACTCTTGGTTTAAGTATATGAACTAATACTGCTGTTATGGAAATCAAAACATCTTAGGAGAGGCAGTAAATACAAGTACAGCATGCTGAATGTGAGAGCATGGTGTACTGGGGACACGTGTCCTTGTCTTCTGTTTTTATGTGCCTTCATACAGTGAACACAACTATTCACCAACTAGGTCAACTAGAGACATTGTCACCATTGCACTCCTGGGTTGTAGGTCACTCATTGAGTAGGAAGAGGAAAATCCTTTACCCACCCACTCTGTGTCCAATTATGTAAGCGACTATATATATTTTGTTTATAAGTCATTTTAGAAAATGGCATTAATAATGTATTGAAAGGTCCAGTGCAGCTGTTTGTATATCAACATCAAAACACTTATGTGTAACAATTATGTACCTTACTGTAATAGTTTTCCATTAAAATTGATAAAAACTTATTTTTAGCAACAAAAACATTTTTCAAGCAATAATTTTGCTAGGACTGTCTGTGGTCTGAGTGGGGAGGGGGAAACGTAAACTAGCTGTTATTGGCAGAGAGGTTTGGAACTCTCCTTGTTATCGGTTTATTAACCAATTTACCAACTGGTAATGTCACCAGACAAGCCGAAACTCCCGCCCATGTAAACAGGCTGATTTAAACCAACCACTATCAGGAAATAACACTGATCACACTTTTACAGTTTTAGTTTCATTAGCTGTTGTACAATAGCATATGTTGTAGTGTATGTGGACACCCCTTAAAATTGGTGAATTCTTCTATTTCAGTCACACCCCTTTCTGACAGGTGTATAAAATCGCGCACACCGCCATGCAATCTCCATCTCCATCAAAAATTGCCAGTAGAATGGCCGTACTGAAGAGCTCAGTGACTTTCAACATGGCACCGTCATAGGATGCCACCTATCCAACAAGGAGGTTCGTCAAATTTTTGCCCTGCTAGAGCTTCCCCAGTCAACTGTAAGTGCTGTTATTGTGAAGTGGAAATGTCTAGGAGCAACAATGGCTCAGCCGCGAAGCGGTAGGCAACACAAGCTCACAGAACGTGGACCACCAAGTGCTGAAGCGCATAGCGTGTAAAAATATTTGTCCTCAGTAGCAACACTCACTACCGAGTTCCAAACTGCCTCTGGAAGCAACGTCAGCACAAGAACTGTTCGTCGAGAGCTTCATACAATGGGTTTCCATGGCCGAGCAGCCGCACACAAGCCTAAGATCACCATGCGCAATGCCTAGCGCCGGCTGGAGTGGTGTAAAGCGCTCCGTCATTCGACTCTGGAGCAGTAGAAACGCGTTCTTTTGAGTGATGAATCACACTTCACCATCTGGTAGTCCAACGGATGAATCTGGGTTTGGCAGATGCCAGGAGAACGCTACCTGCCCGAATGCATAGTGCCAACTGTAACGTTTGGTGGAGGAGGAATAATGTGCTGTTTTTCATGGTTCGGGCTAGGCCCCTTAGTTCTAGTGAAGGGAAGTCAATGCTACAGCATACAATGACATTCTAGAATAAAACTTCTAACTTTGTGGCAACAGTTTGGTGAATGCCCTTTCCTGTTTCAGCATGACAATACCTCCGTGCACAAAGCGAGGTCCATACAGAAATGGTTTGTTGAGATCGGTGAAGAAGAACTTGACTTGCCTGCACAGAGCCCTGACCTCAACCCCATCTAACACCTGAAGGATAAATCGGCACGCCGACTGCGAGCCAAGCCTAATCGCCCAACATCAGTGCCCCCACCTCACTAATGCTGTTGTGGCTGAATGGAAGCAAGTCCCTGCAGCAATGTTCCAACATCTAGGGGAAGGCCTTCCCAGAAGAGTGGAGGCTGTTATAGCAGCAAAGGGGGGACCAACTCCATATTAATGCCCATGATTTTGGAGTGAGATGTTCGACGAGCAGGTGACCACATACTTTTGGTGCACTTTTGGTGCGGTAAAAGTTGAGTATGCATAAAAACCGTTAAGGTTGAGTATGCATAAGTATGCATACTGAGTATGCATAAAAACATACAAGTGTGTGTGAGGAGGTGTGTGACACATAGTAGGATATGTAAATATATAAAGTGTTAATGAACTTATGGCTGATCATGGAAATATGAATACCGCACAGGATGCAAAAACATATATATATTTTCTAATATGGACCATATTGGGGAACTGCCTCCCCATTCCCCCCAACAAAAAACAAATATACCACTATTAGGGCAACAATTAAGAAGTTTAAAACCATTGGAATAATGGTAAACATGCCTGGTATTGGACACCATTCCCTGGTATTGGATAATAAAAGCCTTTATTGAGAGCAACCAACCAATGTAAATCCTGGAGTTTGCTAAACGGCATTGGCACTTGGATAAGAACTGGGTGTTATGGTCAGATGAGATGAAAATATAGCTATTTGCCCATGCACACCAGCGGTGGGTTTGGCCTCGAAAGAAGAATGCAAATGCAGAAAATAACCTCATACATACTGTAAAATATGGTGGTGGATCTTTGATGTTATGGGGCTGTTTTGCTTCCATTGTTTCTGAGACCCTTGTTAAGGCCAACGGCATCGTGTGAACTCTACCTTGTACTACGATATTTTTGCCAAAAACCTGGTTGCCTCTAGAAGGAGGCTGAAATTTGGCCGCAAGTGGATCGTCCAGCAAGAAAATAACCCCAAGCACAAATCAAAATCCACAAAGAAATTATTAATTGACCACAAAATCAACATTTTGAAATGGCCATCTATGTCTCCGGACTTGAACCCCATTGAAAACCTGTGGTTTGAATTAAAGAGGGCAGTCCATAAGCGCAGACAAACGGATATCAAGGATCTGGAAGGATTCTGTATTGAGGAATTGTCTAAGATCCCTCCCAATGTGTTCTCTAATCTCATAAAACATTTGAGAAAAAGTCTCAGTGCCGTTATCCTCACAAGGGGAGGGTGCCGGAGTATTGAAAACAGGGGTGCCAATAATTTTAACAGCTATCTATTTTAGATTGTATTATTATTCTCTTTCTCTGAGCAATTGTATTAGAATACAATATTATAATTATCCCTTTTTTTTGCATTGACAATATACTGTAGCTCGGTATTTGTATTATTTTATATATATTTATTATATATACTTTTTAGCGCATCTTTATCAAGGGTGCCAATCATTTTGGATGTGACTACATACAACACAGTCAACAACCATGTATATTAGGTGAGTTTTAATGATAGCAAAAAAATGGTGTTATTTATTAAGTGTTTTACTTGCTGTCATGATTTAGTTGTTGACTTTGTGTCTGTGTATCACGTATACTCCCTCACCCAGGGCTCGAAGTCATCAAGCTGCTCATTGTTACGCACACCTGTCACCATCGCTACGCACATCAGCGCCTCATCAGACTCACCTGGACTCAATCACCTGCCTGATTACCTTCCCTATAAATGTCACTCCCTTTGGTTCTTTCCCTAGGCGTTATTGTTTCTGTTCCAGTGTTCATGTCTGTACACTACCTGTGTTTTTTGTTATGGTCTATGTTGATTCATTTATAAAATACACTCCCTGAACTTGCTTTCCAACTCCCAATGTACATGGTGAGGAAGGTCAATGCCTCTACACACAATAACATAGAATCCAAACACACATCATCATCAAACTGCTCTGGCACCCCAATGGTGGAACAAACTCCCTTACGACGCCAGGTCAGCGGAGTCAATCACCACCTTCCGGAGACACCTGAAACCCCACCTCTTTAAGGAATACCTAGGATAGGATAAAGTAATCCTTCTAACCCCCCCCCCCCCTTAAAAGAGTTAGATGCACTATTGTAAAGTGGTTGTTCCACTGGATATCATAAGGTGAATGCACCAATTTGTAAGTCGCTCTGGATAAGAGCGTCTGCTAAATGACTTAAATGTAATGTAAATGTAAATGTAACTGTCAACCTATCCTAACTGATTTTAATTTCCTCTAAAAATGCCCCTTTCTCTGCGTTTGGCTATTGTCACAGTCTTTTCCTGCACCTAGGAAGTGCTCTATCCCGTAGATCCTGACACTCAGAGTTCCCCAAGCCATAGGCATTCAATGACCTCTGCCTTTCATATAACGTCCATCATCACACAACACAACAAGATGGTCAGTAGGTAGCTTTATCTCTCACTCTTACCTTCTGCAGTCATCCGGGCCATGCCTGGCTCTCTGGCTCTGAGTGACGAGCCTGTATTTCCCAGTGGTGACTCTGTCTCTCTTGTGAATCTCTTTCTATGACTGTGTTGATCACTACTATGATGCAGGTGTGGCTCCCTGTTGTGACTGTCTTGGTCTCTGTTTTGACTGTAGTCTCTAACTGCCTATTGTGACTGTCTTGGTCTCTGTTTTGACTAGTCTCTAGCTGCCTGTTGTGACTGTCTTGGTCTCTGTTTTGACTGTAGTCTCTAACTGCTTGTTGTGACTGTCTTGGTCTCTGTTTTGACTGGTAATCTCTACCTGCTTGTTGTGACTGTCTTGGTCTCTGTTTTGACTGTGGTCTCTAACTGCTTGTTGTGACTGTCTTGGTCTCTGTTTTGACTGGTAATCTCTAACTGCTTGTTGTGACTGTCTTGGTCTCTGTTTTGACTGGTAATCTCTAACTGCTTGTTGTGACTGTCTTGGTCTCTGTTTTGACTGTAGTCTCTAACTGCCTTTTGTGACTGTCTTGGTCTCTGTTTTGACTGTAGTCTCTAACTGCTTGTTGTGACTGTTTTGGTCTCTGTTTTGACTGTAGTCTCTAACTGCTTGTTGTGACTGTCTTGGTCTCTGTTTTGACTGTCGTCTCTAACTGCTTGTTGTGACTGTCTTGGTCTCTGTTTTGACTGGTAATCTCTAACTGCTTGTTGTGACTGTCTTGGTCTCTGTTTTGACTGGTAATCTCTAACTGCTTGTTGTGACTGTCTTGGTCTCTGTTTTGACTGTAGTCTCTAACTGCCTATTGTGACTGTCTTGGTCTCTGTTTTGACTAGTCTCTAGCTGCCTGTTGTGACTGTCTTGGTCTCTGTTTTGACTGTAGTCTCTAACTGCTTGTTGTGACTGTCTTGGTCTCTGTTTTGACTGTAGTCTCTAACTGCCTATTGTGACTGTCTTGGTCTCTGTTTTGACTGTAGTCTCTAACTGCTTGTTGTGACTGTCTTGGTCTCTGTTTTGACTGGTAATCTCTAACTGCTTGTTGTGACTGTCTTGGTCTCTGTTTTGACTGGTAATCTCTAACTGTTTGTTGTGACTGTCTTGGTCTCTGTTTTGACTGGTAATCTCTAACTGCTTGTTGTGACTGTCTTGGTCTCTGTTTTGACTGTAGTCTCTAACTGCTTGTTGTGACTGTCTTGGTCTCTGTTTTGACTGTAGTCTCTAACTGCCTATTGTGACTGTCTTGGTCTCTGTTTTGACTGTAGTCTCTAACTGCTTGTTGTGACTGTCTTGGTCTCTGTTTTGACTGGTAATCTCTAACTGCTTGTTGTGACTGTCTTGGTCTCTGTTTTGACTGGTAATCTCTAACTGTTTATTGTGACTGTCTTGGTCTCTGTTTTGACTGTAGTCTCTAACTGCCTCTGTCTCTTCAGTGTGATACAGTGTCTTTATCTCATTCAGTGTGTCTTTCTCTGGCTTTGCTCAGTTGTTTATCAACTCCTGTCTCTGTATGAGGCAGCTGGTTGTTGCTGTGTCTTGAGTATCCTTCTCCCTCTCTATTTCAGGAGACTGGGAGCATCACGGAGACCGCGCCAGCTAATCCAAACTGTGTATGTCCAACTGTCTCTCAGCACGGAGGGTGAGGCAGTTACTTACTGTAGTATGGGGTGATGGCTTCTTGACCACCCACAACGCACTGTAACAGTTCTAAGGGGAACAGGAGAGCAGAGGACATAATGCTTTCTTGAATAGATCATTACTGGCAGGAGGCAACCTCTTTGCCTTTGATCTTATAGCCATGTCCTTGAGGGAGGCAAGCAAGATGCTCTGCTAAACGACAAAGAGAAAACACATGCTTGTCTGTCTGTACCAGCTGCCTCTACTAAAAGCCATACCCAGAACTGGGCCCTGCCTGCCTGCCAGGAGAATAGCAACCACGCCCTTTACTGTGTTGGCCAGACAACTGAGATTAAACAGGTTTCCATAATCCAGAACAGGACCAAAAATACAAGTACCTGACAGAATAAAATGTGCTGTGCCCATTAGAGCTAATGGCAATGTATGTGTCACGTCCTGACCATAGAGAGCCCTTATTTTCTATGGTAGAGTAGGTCAGGGCGTGACTGGGGGTTAGTCTAGTTTATATTTTCTATGTGGGGTTCTAGTTTTGTTTTTCTATGTTGGTGATTTTGTATGATTCCCAATTAGAGGCAGCTGGTAATCGTTGTCTCTAATTGAGGATCATATTTAGGTAGCTTGTTTTTACCTGTGTTTTGTGGGATATTGTTTATGGGTAGTTGTATGTCAGCACTCCCTTGTCGTTTCGTTCTTGCTTTATTGTTTTGTGCGTTTCAATAAATATAGATGTGGAACCCAGATCACGCTGCACGTTGGTCCGAGTATGCTTCTAACGATCGTGACAGTATGGAACACTCTGACCCTGAAACATTGTGCCATACTGAATGAAACACACCGAAACAGCCAGGACACAATGTTGCAGTAAACTGCATACATTCCCAACCCCATATACTTTGATAGACCTTGACGTAGGATATCAGGCATAGAGTACCGAATCTTGTTTGCAGTGAGTGGCCTAGTGTTCGCCTTTACCCTTACTATACGCTGGGTGTCAACAGACAAGCTTTCCCCCCAAGCCCTTACATAAGCAAACATAATGTAATCCAACAGCAGTATGCTGAATCACCAGGGTGACAAATGCCAGGAACTATTTGTGCTGTGTAATAATAACACCAGTCCACTGACAGGGAATGGAAAGGGTCTGGAAAAAGACAGCTAGAGGGCAGTTCAAAATATGTAAATCATATCCAGTCAAAACATGCAAAACCCGAAAAGAACGTCGACACTCAGGACTACTACTTACTCCAAAGTGTAATAAAGCTGAGAAGGTGGTAGATACAGTAAGTTGTGCATTGTTTACCTGTTCAGAGTTGTGTCCTGTTGCTACAGAATCAGATGAGTGGAGTGTGTGGTGCTCTCAGGGGACTAGTTCTATTTATTTGAATTTCTTTACAGCTGAGCGGCATCTCCTGGCCTCTCCTTTCTTTGCAGGAAAACAATTGGGAGAAACTTGACTCAGCCTGTGAAGTGTTGCTGTAGTACATGCCCATCCCACAGAGCTCTGTGTATGTGTGTCAGTCCTGTCTTGTCTTGCCCTCCCCAGACACAAAACTACTTCCCCATCTTTCACTCCCACTCAGAGCCACACATAACCACAACCTCTCTCAAGTTACTGTTATGTTTGAGTAACTTTGGCATTGCAATTGTATTATGTAACACCTCTTATGAATTATTGTGAAGACAGACCAGACAGACACCATACAAATGGTAGTCAGAGTCAATCATTACACTGTTGTGTGTGAAAGCACACTAAACACACCTTAAACTTAGCGTAGGCATGGGCTCTGTAGGCTTAAGCTCACTTGATAAACCAGCTCCTGCGTAACAGTATGGTGACAGCGAAGCCTCTAAATTTAGGAAAGAAAAGGTCTCTTACACCATTCAGCAGAGATAAGAGAACCAGCTCCCTTATTATCAACAGCAACTCAGTTATAGAGGAAGTGTTTACAGACATACTATATGGAATGTTGGTACAGAGGCTATGCTCTCTTTAAAGGCCTGGCATGTGACAATCTCTCCAAATTGTTTCTCTCTCTGTGATGAAAAAAGCTGAAGTTACATGCAGTAGTACCACATCCAACCTGGCATGTGTCACATTTTGTGGGTCACACATACCATATTTCCTCTATCAAGACATACTAATGTAGTAATATCGCCAAATAAAATACAATGTTACACCCATGCTTGCGGTGCTGCACATGATTATGAGTGTATGTGTATCAACTCAATCAACACAGTATTGTTCAGCGTAAATGTGTGTGTCTTGTTATTGCACCCTGCTGTACAGTATGTCCAGGACACTCATGCCCTGTTCTTAGCTCATAAATGCTGGTAGAGAACAATGGAATGCCCTGGGCTGCATTCTCACCTCAGAATTCAGATTATTTTTGGGCAGAGAGTCAAGAAATGTCAGGGCTGGCATGGTATCTGAGCGCAGAGTAGAAGCTGCTACACTAGATTTTCCTTATGCGGGGCATGAGTGTCCTGGACATACTGTACAGCAGGGTGCAATAACAAGACACACACATTTACGCTGAACAATACTGTGTTGATTG
This sequence comes from Salvelinus fontinalis, assembly GCF_029448725.1. Lineage (NCBI taxonomy): Eukaryota > Metazoa > Chordata > Actinopteri > Salmoniformes > Salmonidae > Salvelinus > Salvelinus fontinalis. The sequence continues at coordinate 15,234,186 of NC_074673.1, read as the reverse complement.
AGTTGATACACATACACTCATAATCATGTGCAGCACCGCAAGCATGGGTGTAACATTGTATTTTATTTGGCGATATTACTACATTAGTATGTCTTGATAGAGGAAATGTGGTATGAGTGACCCACAAAATGTGACACATGCCAGGTTGGATGTGGTACTACTGCATGTAACTTCAGCTTTTTTCATCACAGAGAGAGAAACAATTTGGAGAGATTGTCACATGCCAGGCCTTTAAAGAGAGCATAGCCTCTGTACCAACATTCCATATAGTATGTCTGTAAACACTTCCTCTATAACTGAGTTGCTGTTGATAATAAGGGAGCTGGTTCTCTTATCTCTGCTGAATGGTGTAAGAGACCTTCTCTTTCCTAAATTTAGAGGCTTCGCTGTCACCATACTGTTACGCAGGAGCTGGTTTATCAAGTGAGTTTAAGCCTACAGAGCCCATGCCTACGCTAAGTTTAAGGTGTGTTTTGTGTGCTTTCACGTAATTTTGGCCCAGTTGCTGTCTTTCTTGCATTGATATGTGTGTAAAAGTACATGCGAATATGCATGTGCAAAGTGCGTGCAGGTGCGTCTCTGCGTGTGTGAGTGGGTTTCCACTGCATTGCTTACTTTTCCCCAAGTTGTGAGTGGACTTCTGCTTGAATTGGGGCGTGTCTCTTCTCTTCATCTTCTTTAATATCTGGGCCAATTATGCAAAATGTACAGGAAACACCTAAACTGCAGAATACAAGGCAAGATTATAAAACCATGGTTCACAGAGCATAAAAATAGAACTCACTAGCTAGATTACACTACACTATCATTATCATAAGGCTCAAAGCTGGGTCTTTACAGTGTTGTAACTGCTATACATTTAGTCATTTAATCATTTGAGGAAAAAATATCAGAATTGGGCTGCCTGTGCAAATGCATCCTACGAGAGACAGAATAAGTGGTTACAGTGCATTCAGAAAGTATTCATACCCCTTGATTTTTTTCAAAATGTTGTTGTTACAGCCTGAATTGTAAATGGACAAAATTGAGATTTTGTGTCAATGGCCTACACACAATACCCCATAATGTGAAAGTATTTTTTTAATACATTTTTACAAATTGATAAATAATGAAAGCTGAAATGTCTTGAGTCAATAACTACTCAACCCCTTTGTTATGGCAAGCCGAAATAAGTTCAGGAGTAAAAATATAAAGTAAAAAAGTTTAAAAAAGCACCAGACCATTTTTTTTCAATTTTTGCATAAAACGACATACCCAGATCTAACTGCCTGTAGCTCAGGACCTGAAGCAAGGATATGCATATTCTTGAAACCATTTGAAAGGAAACGCTTTGTAGTTTGTGGAAATGTGAAATGAATGTAGGATTATATAACACATTAGATCTGGTAAAAGAATAAGATGGTGCCGACAGAGATTGTTTTTTTTAATGTATTATTTATTACATTGTTACACCAGGAAATCTTAAGTCTTATTACATACAGCCTGGAATAACTATTGGATATAAGAGCGACGTCAATTTACCAGGAATACGACTTTCCCGAAGCGGTTACTCTGTTTGGACCACCACCCAGGACAATGGATCTAATCACAGAAGCCGACCCAAAACAAAGGTGCCGCAGAAGGGACAGACGGAGCGGCCTCCTGGTCAGGCTTCGTAGACGTGCACATCGCCCACCTCTCCAGAGTATACTATTCGCCTACTACCTGATAACAAGGTAGACGAAATTCGAGCAAGGGTTGCCTTCCAGAGAGACATCAGAGATTGTAACAACCTATGTTTCACAGAAACATGGCTCCCTCGGGATATGTTGTCGGAATCGGTTCAGCCACCGTGCTTCTACCATGCATCGCCCCGACAGAGATAAACACCTCTCTGTGAAGAGGAAGGGCGGGGGTTTATGATTCATGATTAATGACTCATGGTGTAATCATAACAACATACAGGAACTCAAGTCCTTCTGCTCACCCGACCTAGAATTCCTTAAAATCAAATGCCGGCCATATTACCTCCCAAGAGAATTCTCGTCAGTTATCGTCACAGCTGTGTACATTCCCCCTCAAGCAGACACCACGACGGCCCTCAAGGAACTTCACTAGACTCTATGTAAACTGGAAACCATATATCTTGAGGCGGCATTTATTGTAGCTGGGGATTTTAACAAAGCAAATTTGAGAACAAGGCTACCTAAATTATATCAGCATATTGATTGTAGTACTCGCAGGGGTAATACACACGATCACTGCTACTCTAACTTCCGCGGTGCATATAAAGCCCTCCCTTTGGCAAATCCAACCACGATGCCATCTTGCTCCTACCGTCTTGCCAGTACAGGGACAAAGTGGGGTCACAATACAACGGATCAGACACGAGACGTATGTGGCAGGGTCTACAGGAAATTCCGGACTACAAAAAGAAAACCAGCCACGTCACGGACACCGACGTCACGCATCCAGACAAACTAAACACCTTCTTTGACCGCTTTAAGGATAATACAGTGCCACTGTCGCGGCCCGCTAACAAGGACTGAGCCCCCCTCTCCTTCTCCGTGGCCGAAGTGAGTAAAACATTTAAACGTGTTAACCCTTGCAAACTGCTGGCCCAGACGGCATCCCTAGCTGCGTCCTCAGAGCATGCACAGACCAGCTGGAAGATGTGTTTACGGACATATTCAATCGCTCCCTATTCCAGTCTGCTGTCCCCACATGCTTCAAGATGGCTACCATTGTTCCTGTACCCAAGAAGACAAAAATAACTGAACTAAATGACTACCGCCCCGTAGCACTCACTTCTGTCATCATGAAGTGCTTTGAGAGACTAGTCAAGGATCATATCACCTCTACCTTACCTGCCACCCTAAACCCACTTCAGTTTGCATACTGCCCAGACGATGCAATCGCCATCACACTGCACACTGCCCTAGCCCATCTGGACAAGAGGAATACCTATGTAAGAATGTTGTTCATTGACTACAGCTCAGCATTCAACACCATAGTACCCTCCAAGCTCATCATCAAGCTGGAGACCCTGGGTCTCAACCCCGCCCTGTGCAATTGGGTCCTGGACTTTCTGACGGGCCACCCCCAGGTAGTGAAGGTAGAAGACAACATCTCCACTTCGCTGACCCTCAACACTGGGGCCCCACATGGGTGCGTGTTCAGCCCCCTGCTGTACTCCCTGTTTTCCCACGACTGCGTGGCCATGCAGGCCTCCAACTCAATCATCAAATTTACAGATGACACAACAGTAGTTGGCTTGATTATCAACGACGACGAGACAGCTTACAGAGAGGAGGTGAGGGCTCTCGGAGTGTGGTGTCGGAAAACAACCTCTCACTCAACGTCAACAAAACAAAGGAGACGATCGTGGACTTCAGGAAACAGCAGAGGGTGCACCCCTCTATCTACATCGAAATGACAGCAGTGGAGAAGGTGGAGAGTTTTTAGTTCCTCAGTGTACACATCACAGACAAACTGAAATGGTCCACCCACACAAGCAGTGTTGTGAAGAAGGCACAACAGCGCCTCTTCAACCTCAGGAGGCTGAAGACATTTGGCTTGTCACCCAAAACCCTGACACACTTTCCCAGATGCACAATCGAGAGCATCCTGTCTCGCTCTATCACAGCTTGGTACAGCAACTGCACTGCCCTCAACCACAAGGCTCTCCAGAGGGTAGTGAGGTCTGCACAAAGCATTACCGGGGGCAAACTACCTGCCCTCCATGACACCTACAGCACCCGATGTCACAGGAAGGCCCAAAAAATAATCAAGGACAACAATCACCCGAGCCACTGCCATTTCACACCGCTACCATCCAGAAGGTGAGGTTAGTACAGGTGCATCAAAGCTGGGACCGAGAGACTGAAAAACAGCTTCTATCTCAAGGCCATCAGACTGCTAAACAGCAGTCACTAACTCAGAGAGGCTGCTTTCTATACTGAGACCCAATCACTGGCCACTTTAATAAATGGATCACTAGTCACTTTAAACAATGCCATTTGAAATAATGCCACTTTAATAATGTTTACATATCTTACATTACTCCTATTACATGTATATACTGTATTTTATACCATCTATTGCACCTTGCCTGTGCCGCTCGGCCATCGCTTATCCATATATTTATATGTGCATATTCTCATTCACCCCAGTAGATTTGTGTGTAGTAGGTAGTCGTTGGGGAATTGTTAGATTACTTGTTAGATTTTACTGCACTGTCGGAACTATAAGCACAAGCATTTCGCTACATTCGCATTAACATCTGCTAACCATGCCTATGTGACCAATAAACCCCGGAAACAGCAGGGGGTGAAACTGTTAAACCCAGTTCCTACATTTTAATATAAAAATGGATTTTATCAAACGAAACTATGCTACATTTTATCTCAGGGACCCTCAGGATGACACATGAGAGCCATATTACTGAATGTAAGTACATTATTTACCTTCAGAGGTGAATGTATCAAACCAGTTACCGAGATAAAAGTTTTTGTTGTTGTTGTGCACTCTCCTCAAACAATGGTATTTTTTCACTGTATAGCTACTGTGAAATGGACAGTGCAGTTGAATTAACAAGATTTCAAGCTTTCTGCACATATAAGACACGCATATGTCCTGGAAAGTTGGCTGTTACTTACAACTTCATTCTAGTCACATTAGCGCACGTTAGCAAAAAACGTCCCAGTATAGGGACACCGATCCCGTAGAGGTTTTAACCACTTTAACCCAATGCTGGCGCTAAGACCACACTCATGAGCTGTCTAGGGCCATAAGCAAACAAGAAAATGCTCGGCCAGAGGTGGCGCTCCTAGTGGCTGATGACTTTAATGTAGGAAAACTGAAATCCGTTTTACCTAATTTCTACCAGCATGTCACCTGTGCCTCTAGTGGTGAAAAAACTCTAGATCGCTTTTACTCCACACACAGAGATGTGAAACAAAGCTCTCTGTCGCCCTCCATTTGGCAAATCTCACCATAACTCTATCCTCTTGAGCAAAAACTCAAACTTATAAGAAATCTAAGGTAACCTGTCTAAAGGACTACCGACCCGTAGCACTCACGTCTGTAGCCATGAAGTGCTTTGAAATGCTGGTCATGGCTCACATCAACACCATTATCCCAGAAACCCTAGATCCACTCCAATTTGCATACCGCCCCAACAGATCCACAGATGATGCAATCTCTATTGCACTCCAGACTTCCCTTTCTCAGCTGGACAAAAGGAACACTTATGTGAGAATGCTATTCATTGACTTCAGCTTAGTGTTCAACACCATAGTGGTGGGACTAAACACCTCCCTCTGCAACTGGATCCTGGACTTCCTGACGGGCCGCTCCCAGGTGGTAAGGTCGGTAACAACACATCTGCCACACTGATCCTCAACACAGGGGCCCCTCAGGGGTACGTGCTCAGTCCCCTCCTGTACTCCATGTTCACTCATGACTGCACGGCCAGGCACGACTACAACACCATTAATAAGTTTGCCGATGACACAACAGTGGTAGGCCTGGTCACCACCAACGACGAGACAGACTATAGGGAGGAGGTCAAAGACCTGACCATCTAGGACAATAACCTCTCCCTCAACGTGATCAAGACAAAAAAGATGATTGTGGACTACAGGAAACTACAGGAAAGGAGGACCGAGCACGCCCCCATTCTCATCGACGGGTCTGTAGTGGAGCAGGTTGAGAGTTTCAAGTTCCTTGAGGTCCACATCACCAACAAACTAACATGGTCCATGCACATCAAGACAGTCGTGAAGAGGGCACAACAAAACCTACTCCCTCTCAGGAGACTGAAAAGATTTGGCATGAGTCCTCAGATCCTCAAAAGCTTCTACAGTTTGCATCACTGCCTGATATGGCAACTGCTCGGCCTCCAACCGCAAGGCACTACAAAGGGTAGTGCGTATGGCCAAGTACATCACTGGGGCCAAGCTTCCTGCCATCCAGGACCTCTATACCAGGCGGTGTCAGAGGAAGGCCCTAAAAATTGTCAAAGACTCCAGCCACCCTAGTCATAGACTGTTCTCTCTGCTACCGCACGGCAAGCGGTACCGGTGCTTCAAGTCTAGGTCCAAAAGGCTTCTAAACAGCTTCTACCCCCAAGCCCTAAGACTCCTGAACATCTAATCAAATGGCTACCCAGACTATTTGCATAGCCCCCCCCCCCCCTCACCCGCTCTTTTACGCCGCTGCTAATCTCTGTTATTATCTATGCATAGTCACTTCAATAACTCTAACTCTAAATTACTATTGCCCTGAGGCACTCACGTCTGTAGCCATGAAATGCTTTGGAAGGCTGGTCATGGCTCACATCAACACCGTCATTCAAAACACCCTGGACCCATTCCAATTCACATACCGCCCCAACAGATTCACAGATGACGCAATCTCTATTGCAATCCACACTTCCCTTCCCCACCTGGAAAAAAGGAACACATATGTGAGAATGCACAGTGCCCTCCAAGTTCATCACTAAACTAAGGACCCTGGGATTAAACACCTCACTCGGCAACTTGATCCTGGGCAACACATCTGCCATGCTGACCCTCAACACGGGGGCCCCACAGGCGATCCTGTATTCCCTGTTCACCCACGACTGCATGGCCGCATACAACTGCAGCACCATCATTAAGTTTGCAGACGACACAGTGGTGGTAGGCCTGATCCCTGGCGATGATGAGACAGCCTACAGGGAGGAGGTGTCACGATCGTCTTGAGGATAATGAGTGGACCAAGGCGCAGCGTGTGAAAAATACATCTCTTTTATTTGAGACGAGTGAAACACGAAACAAACACTTATAACAAAACGAAACAAAACAACAAACGACCGTGAAGCTACAAACGTAAGTGCATTACAACAGCTACAAACGTTCTACATAGACAATTACCCACAAAACCCAATGCCTATGGCTGCCTTAAATATGGCTCTCAATCAGAGACAATGAACCACAGCTGCCTCTAATTGAGAACCAATCTAGGCAGCCATAGACATACAAACCCCTAGACAATCCAAAAACACATACATTCCCCATGTCACACCCTGACCTAACTAAAATAATAAAGAAAACAAAGAATACTCAGGCCAGGGCGTGACAGTACCCCCCCCCCCCCCCCCCCCAAAGGTGCGGACTCCGGCCGCAAAACCTAACACAGAAGGGGAGGGTCCGGGTTGGGCCTTCCTATGGCGGCGGCTCGGGTGCGGGACGTGACCCCCACTCCACCATTGTCAATACCAGCTTTGGTGTCTCTGGTAGATCCTGGCTGACTGGCGGCTCTGGAAGATCCTGGCTGGCTGCGGCTCTGGCTGCTCATGGCTGGCTGGCGACTCTGGCTGCTCATGGCTGGCTGGCGACTCTGGCTGCTCATGGCTGGCTGGCGACTCTGGCTGCTCATGGCTGGCTGGCGACTCTGGCTGCTCATGGCTGGCTGGCGACTCTGGCTGCTCATGGCTGGCTGGCGACTCTGGCTGCTCATGGCTGGCTGGCGACTCTGGCTGCTCATGGCTGGCTGGCGACTCTGGCTGCTCATGGCTGGCTGGGGACTCTGGCTGCTCATGGCTGGCTGGCGACTCTGGCTGCTCATGGCTGGCTGGCGACTCTGGCTGCTCATGGCTGGTTGGCGACTCTGGCTGCTCATGGCTGGTTGGCGACTCTGGCTGCTCATGGCTGGCTGGCGGCTCGGGACAGACGGGCGGCTCTGACGGCTCGGGACAGACGGGCGGCTCTGACGGCTCGGGACAGACGGGCGGCTCTGACGGCTCGGGACAGACGAGCAGTGCAGGCGGCGTTGGGCAGACGGCCGACTCTGACCTGCTGAGGCGCACAGTAGGCCTGGTGCGTGGTGCCGGAACTGGTGGTACCGGACTGGAGACACGCACCTCAAGGCTAGTGCGGGGAGCAGGAACAGGGCACACTGAATTCTTGAGGCGCACTATAGGCCTGGTGCGTGGTACCGGAACTGGTGGTACCGGGCTGAGGGCACGCACCTCAGGGCGAGTGCAGGGAGAAGGAACAGTGCGTACAGGGCTCCGGAGACGCACAGGAGGCTTGGTGTGTGGTACCGGAACTGGAGGTACCGGGCTGGGGACACGCACCTGAAGGCTAGTGCGGGGAGAAGGAACAGGGCATACTGGACCCTGGAGACGCACATTAGGCCTAGTGTGTGGTGCCGGAACTGGTGGTACCGGGCTGGGGACACGCCTCTCAGGGCTAGTGCGGGGAGAAGGAACATGGTGCATACTGCACCCTGGAGACGCACATTAGGCCTAGTGCGTGGTGCCGGCACTGGTGGTACCGGGCTGGGGACACGCATCTCAGGGCTAGTGCGGGGAGCAGCAACAGGACGCCCCCCCCAAGAAATGTTTGGGTTTGACTCTCGGGCTTCCAGCCTTGCTTCTGTGCTGCCTCCTCATATCGCCTCCTCTCAGCTTTAGCTGCCTCCAGCTCTTCACGAGGGAGGCGATATTCTCCCGGTTGAACCCAAGGTCCCTTACCTTCCAGTATCTCCTCCCAAGTCCAAGAATCCTTTATGCGGTGCTCCTGCTGCTGCTTAACACACTGCTTGGTCCCGGTTTGGTGGGTAATTCTGTCACAATCGTCTTGAGGATAATGAGTGGACCAAGGCGCAGCGTGTGAAAAATACATCTCTTTTATTTGAGACGAGTGAAACACGAAACGAACACTTATAACAAAATGAAACAAAACAACAAACGACCGTGAAGCTATAAACGTAAGTGCAATACAAAAGCTACAAACGTTCTACATAGACAATTACCCACAAAACCCAATGCCTATGGCTGCCTTAAATATGGCTCTCAATCAGAGACAATGAACCACAGCTGCCTCTAATTGAGAACCAATCTAGGCAGCCATAGACATACAAACACCTAGACAAGACGCTGACCCATTTAACATACAAACCCCTAGACAATCCAAAAACACATACATTCCCCATGTCACACCCTGACCTAACTAAAATAATAAAGATAACAAAGAATACTAAGGCCAGGGCGTGACAGGAGGTCAGAGACATTGCAGTGTTGAGCAAGGACAACAACCTCTCCCTCATCGTCAGCAAGACAAAGGAGCTGATCACAGACTACAGGAAATGGAGGGCCCAGCACGCCCCATCCTCATCGACTGGGCTGTTGTGGAACAGGTCGAGATCTTTGGGACAAGTCTCTGAATGTCCTTGAGTGGCCCAGCCAGAGCACGGACTTGAACCCGATCGAACATCTCTGGAGAGACCTGAAAATAACTGTGCAGCGACGCTCCCCATCCAATCTGACAGAGCTTGAGATGATCTGCAGAGAAGAATGGGCAAAACTCCCCAAATACAGGTGTGTTCCAAGCTTGTAGCGTCATACCCAGAAAGACTCATAGCTGTAATCGCTACCAAAGGTGATTTTAACATGTATTGAATACGTATGTAAATGAGATATATCTGTATTTCATTCTCAATAAATTAGCAAATAATTCTGAAAACAAAATTATTGTCACACCCTGATCTGTTTCACCTGTCCTTGTGCTTGTCTCCACCCCCTCCAGGTGTCGCCCATCTTCCCCATTATCCCCTGGGTATTTATACCTTTGTTTTCTGTTTGTCTGTGCCAGTTCGTCTTGTTTGCCAAGTCAACCAGCGTTTTTCTCCTAGCTCCTGTTTTTCCCAGTCTCTGTTTTTCTCTTCCTCCTGGTTCTGACCCCTGTCCTGACTCTGAGCCTGGCTGCCTGACCATTCTGCCTGCCCCTGACCTCGAGCCTGTCTACTGCCCTGTACCGTTTTGGACTCTGACCTGGTTATGAACTCTTGCCTGTCCCCGACCTGCCTTTTGACTACCCCTTGGACTATAATAAATATCAGAGCTCAAACCATCTGCATCTGTGTCTCACCTTCTGTCGTTATAATTGTATTTAATCAATTTTAAATTCTGGCTGTAACACAACACAAAGTCAAGGGGTACGAATACTTTCTGAATGTACTGTAGGTACAGTAGGTATGCACATAAACAAAGGTGTATGTATTTATATGCAAGTGTGTTAGGTTTGAAGCTGCTCTTACCTGGTCTGTGTTGTTAAACAGTGAAGAACACCTCTCTCTCAGCTGCTTTAGACGGATGTGTGCGTGCAAGCAAAATGAGCAGGCGCACAGCTAGTCAATCCCTTCACTGCCGGCTGGGAAACGAAAATAACCCGTTTATGCAAATAATTGCACCATGAAGTGAAACTGTAAAATAACAAAAGTTATGTTTCAATAAGAGTGATACACTTTTGACTACATGTAGCCCAACTAAACCTAACTTTCCTGAGAGTATGATGGAAAGTGTTTCAATGTCCGTAAACCAACTTCCTTATATGCTTTTTTTCTCTCTCTTTTTTTTGTTTTTCTTGAGCCAGTTCTGAAGCTATTTATACACCACAAATTGATTGGTCATAACTTCCTAATGCACATCTTTAGAGAGGAACTGGGTGCAATGCATGACTGAATTTACATATACATGTCTACAGACATTTGGTATCCAGTCAAATCACATTCTATTTGTCACGTCCCGAATACAACAACAATACAACAACCTTACTGTGAAATGCTTACTTACTATCTCTCAACCCACAATGCAGTTCAAGAAATAGAATTAAGAAAATATTTACTGAATAAACTAAAGTAAACATTTTTATAAAAAGTAACACAGAAAATAACAGTAATGAGGCTCTATAGAGGTACAGGTTAGTCAAGGTAATTTGTACATGTAGGTACGTGCAAAGTGACTATGCATAGATAATAAACAGCGAGTAGCAGCAGTGTAAAAACAAAAGAGGGGGGGGGGGGGGGGGGTCAAATTAAATAGTCCGGGTGGCCATTTGATTAATTGTTCAGCAGTTTTATGGCTTGGGGGTAGAAGCTGTTAAGGAGCCTTTTGGTCCTAGACCTGGTGCTCCGGTACTGCTTGCCATGCGGTAGCAGAGAGAACAGTCTTGGCCGTACGCACTACCCTTTGTAGTGCCTTATGGTGAGATGCAGAGTAGTTGCCATACCAGGCGGTGATGCAACCAGTCAGGATGCTCTCGATGGTCCAGCTGTAGAACTTTTTGAGGATCTGGGGACCCATGCCAAATCTTTTCAGTCTCCTGAGGGGGAAAAGGTGTTGTCGTGCCCTCTTCACGACTGTCTTGGTGTGTTTGGACCGTGATCGTTTGTTGATGATGTGGACACCAAGGAACTTAAAACTCTCGACCTGCTCCACTACAGCCCCATCGATGTTAATGGGGACCTGTTCGGCCCTCCCTTTCCTGTCGTCCACGATCAGCTCCTTCGTCTTGCTCACGTTGAAGGAGAGGTTATAAACTTGAGCGATACCTCGACAATGTTCATAAGCTCAGAGCTTTGGTGGAGCAAATATGTTTCATAGTGGACCTCAGACAACAATACGTAAGTTGACAAAAAAAAGTATTTATCATGATGGACTGTGAAAACCCAAGGGATCATCATCTATTAACGTACTGTCCTTACGACCAATTGAAGTCCTTCATTCGTCAGAGCATCATTTCCTCCTGTTACCTTTACTGTAATTGTCATTTGAAACCATATCAGCCTGAAGATGACCATGGCAGAGCGGGTATTAGATTTTCTTAAATTTAAATAATTGAGGATGTGAGGAAGTTCAGATGGTGTTCAAGGTACAAAGTGTTCTGATACTATGTGCACTGCAGTCTGCTCCTCCCTGCTTTCCAACCTCAACCTCCTGTCCATACCTTTAGTGCCCCCTGTGGGATATAATGTGTTGTTACAACAGGGATAGGTCCTGACGGAGCTAATTTCAGAAACTGTAGTACAAATTGTTGTGGGGAAATGTGAGACTATGGTGTGTCAGATGTGCCTCCTTCAGGGTAATAAGAATTTGAATTGGATCTTTTCTTAGTCCAGTCAGATCTCACTCCTTCTCAATATCTCTCTTTGGTCAGTACAAAGATCTGGCACATGCTACTTACTGTACCTCATAGTCCAGTCATAACTGAAGTAGAGGAGCTTCTGAGTGTGATTTAAATGTTACTTTCTGTTGTAATATATTCAGCATCAACCTGTCACATGCAAAAACATTTGATTCAACAAATCCAATGAAGACAAATGTGTTCTATTATTGTTAAATGGGTTCTATATTGTTCTATTCTAACACAAACTGACACCACATGTTTAACTGTAAGAAAGCTTTATTAGAAAAGCATTCATTGGCACAGGCAGAGTGGAAGTTAACATTGGCCTAACTAGAATATCAAATGGATTAATGGATACTCTGGATACTCCAGGGTGGCGTTCTCCCTCAAGGGTTAAAGTTGACCATATTCAGGAAGAGAAGACCCTCAGAGAAGCTACCCACCCCAGGGAGAAGAGTACTTGTGGCTCCTGTTGGGTCTCATGGGAAGAATCTGATCCAACAGTATTTCCAACAGTAGCTGCTGCTCCTGCACAAAGACCTGGATCAGTAGGAGCTGGATCAAATCTGTCACCTGCCTCTGTGGTTTGGGGTTGACTGGTGAAGAATTCAACCAGGTGAATGGACTATCCCTCCTTCCTGCACTCTCGTCGGCTATTCTCCCATTCCTGCTCAGCCTTGGCACGGGAGGCGGGCATGTGCCACTGTCTGATAAGAGTCCACTCTGCCAATGGGACCAAGAGGTTGTGAGAGGGGCACCTCTCGCCCACCTGCACTGCTCTCCTAATGGTCAGTATAGCAGAGTGGCCTGTGCTACCTGTATGGCTGGATGTAGATCTGGGCAGGCGGTGACATCCGTCATCTCCGACTACATTAGCTGGGTGGGCTACACAGGAACAACGTCTCGGTGCTTCTGAAGATCAAGGGCTCAGATGGTAATATGACCTGTCTGACGTCCATTAGCTCTGGTAGCTGCTGGTCCTGCATAGCAGACCGTATTTGTAAGAACTAGATCTCTCCGACACACACCTTCCTGATATGGCATTGGCAGGCCTGGCTAGCAGCGGGGAGGCAGATGGGTCAGGGATGGGACAAACAGGTGGACAAGGCACTCGGATGGAAGGAACCGGAGAGGCAGGCGGGGCAGGTATCAGAAGGTCCGACACTAGGTTGACAGTTGGGGTAGGTACCAGAAGGTCAGATACTGGTCTGACAGTTGGGGTAGGTACCAGAAGGTCAGATACTGGGTTGACAGTTGGGGTAGGTACCAGAAGGTCAGATACTGGTCTGACAGTTGGGGTAGGTACCAGAAGGTCAGATACTGGTCTGGCAGTTGGGGTAGGTACCAGAAGGTCAGATACTAGGCTGACAGTTGGGATAGGTACCAGAAGGTCAGATACTGGTCTGGCAGTTGGGGTAGGTACCAGAAGGTCAGATACTGGGCTGACAGTTGGGGTAGGTACCAGAAGGTCAGATACTGGGTTGACAGTTGGGGTAGGTACCAGAAGGTCAGATACTGGTCTGACAGTTGGGGTAGGTACCAGAAGGTCAGATACTGGTCTGGCAGTTGGGGTAGGTACCAGAAGGTCCGACACTAGGTTGACAGTTGGGGTAGGTACCAGAAGGTCAGAAGGTCTGCAAGCCATCATCGGACAGAGAATGTCTAACCTGAGCAGGAGGGTGATCCTGGGTGTCAGAGCTGATAGTGAATTGTGGACTCTCAGGTACGGAAAGGGGAAAGGGGGAAAAAAGAGCACTGTCTTATATTTTCAATGTTTGTTGCTTGAAAATATGCACTAAGAGCAAGCGTTTAGGTGAATGTTTATTCTCAGCCAACTATAGACCTCTCAACTGCATGTAGTGCGTGGGGGGGGACAACAACACTTTATTCTAATTGGAGATTTCACAATGTCAGTCAAACTGTAGCTGCACTATCAGAACTAGCTATAATCAGAATTTGGATTGCCTTTCTATTAGTAATGATCTTGGGCCTAACAACACCTGCGCCAATATATCCTCTAAACACCGGCTTCCTGGACATTATCTCTTAATTACAGACAGTAGCATACAAGTTGCAAAATAGAACTCAATTGAGTGAACATGAAATGTATTTCAATTTGAATGAAACAGGCCTATAGCATAAAGTAGGCAATTTATATTTCAATGCAGTCATCTCGGTTTTAATTTGAAGCATTGTTTGTATCAAGTGCAAAGACATTGGCAACTTTTATTTGTAGTCAACTTTGTTCTGTAGTTCTTGGTGGTCTCAGAGAGGCAGATAAAGCATGTCATTTTATGCTTAGAGGATATCTCCAGTGAGGCGGGAGGACAAAACAGCATCCAATGACGCATTTAGCTGTTCTACGAGTGGTCTGAGGTAGGAGTTAGATTACGAGCGTTTTCAAGTGTTTAGGAAGATAAAGATTGGAGATTTAACGATGGATCCTCCTACGAAGGTTCTGAAGATGAATTTAGTCTTAAAATGCTTTTGGGAAACCGGGCCCAGGTTGATAACTCCTGCTTGCGCCTCCTGTACATCAGATGGCACCAAAGTGTCCACTGTTTCTTTTCGTCGTTAAAGGAAGCCGACTTTATGAAGCATGCTGTGTTTTGCTCCACGTAAGTGAACGTTTGAGACGCCAGCAAGAATAAGCAAGACCTAACGAGAAGCATTGAGATGAATGGTTGTGATGATAACAACAGCAATACAAATAACAAAACATTGTTTAAATGCTACTATTATCAATAATAGTAATAGCACTACTACTACTACTAATTTTATAATTATAATAATCAACTTAAGAACACACATTTAAATCCTGTTGTTATTTAGCCCATTCATATTGCACTGTACACAATGTTCTGTCATTCATATTACACTGTACACAATGTTCTGTCATTCATATTACACTGTACACAATGTTCTGTCATTCATATTGCTCTGTACACAATGTTCTGTCATTCATATTGCTCTGTACACAATGTTCTGTCATTCATATTACACTGTACACAATGTTCTGTCATTCATATTACACTGTACACAATGTTCTGTCATTCATATTGCTCTGTACACAATGTTCTGTCATTCATATTACACTGTACACAATGTTCTGTCATTCATATTACACTGTACACAATGTTCTGTCATTCATATTACACTGTACACAATGTTCTGTCATTCATATTACACTGTACACAATGTTCTGTCATTCATATTGCACTGTATACAATTTCCTGTACATTGCATTGCAGTAAATGAGAGTCCATTCTACTCTGGAGCACCTCTAGTTTCCAAATCCACAGAATTACACCACAATCATCGTCACTGCTAATTTTGTGGCCCTTAAAGTTTTGTCAATCAGCTGAAATCCAATAGTTTTTTCATGTTGTACATAGATATTACACCGTAAACAATATTCTGTATATTATATCACAGTAAAAGGGGGGTCCATTCTACTTAGGAGCACTCTGTGTAAACTCTGTGGATTTGGAAACTAGAGGTGCTCATGAGTTGAATGGACACCTCTTTTACTGTGACACAATGTACAGGAAATTGTGTACGGTCCAATATGTATGTTTTGCATGCAACGAATGGGCAGAGTTTGCACATTTTAGACCATTCCATTGGCCCTTAAGTAAAATCATCACCCACCCGGGGCACCAGGCCATGCAAAACAAACTGATTGACTCCTTTTTAAGGGCCTCAAAATGAGCAGCGACAATGCTGGGGTGTAATATCTGTGAATTTGGAAACTAAAGCTGCTCCTTATGTAACAGTATAACTTTACGTCGTCCCCTCGCCCCGACACGGGCGCGAACCTATGACCCTCTGCACACATCAACAACTGACACCCACAAAGCGTCGTTACCCATCGCTCCACAAAAGCTGCGGCCCTTGCAGAGCAAGGGGCAACCCTACTTAATGTCTCAGAGCAAGGGACGTAACTGATTGAAATGCTACTAGCGCGTTCCGCTAACTAGCTAGCCATTTCACATCCGTTACACTCATCCCCCTTTCAACCTCCTCCTTTTCCGCAGCAACCAGTGATCCGGGTCAACAGCATCAATGTAACAGTATAACTTTACGTCATCCCCTCGCCCCGACACGGGCGCGAACCTGGGACCCTCTGCACACATCAACAACTGACACCCACGAAGCGTCGTTACCCATCGCTCCACAAAAGCCGCGGCCCTTGCAGCGCAAGGGGCAACCCTACTTAATGTCTCAGAGCAAGTGACGTAACTGATTGAAATGCTACTAGCGCGTCCGCTAACTAGCTAGCCATTTCACATCCGTTACACTTAGCTGAATGGACCCCCTTTTACTGCGAAATAAAGGTTACATTTAAATATATATATATATATATTTAAATTTACTCCTATTTACTCAGCAATGTTTTTTTGTCCGTGCACTCCTATAATTTATTGGACTGTACACACACACACACACACACACACACACACACACACACACACACACACACACACACACACACACACACACACACACACACACACACATGGTTACATTTAAATATATATATTTATGTAACCATGTATATGTGTGTGTGTGTGTGTGTGTGTGTGTGTGTGTGTGTGTGTGTGTGTGTGTGTGTGTGTGTGTGTGTGTGTGTGTGTGTGTGTGTGTGTGTGTGTGTGTGTGTGTGTGTGTGTGTGTACAGTCCAATAAATCATAGGAGTACACGGACCAAGAAACATTGCTGACCAAATATATTTTTTAATCGTGTAATATATTTTAGAACATCTTTTTAAAATTCTTTGTATAATACCTATTATACAATATATTAATAATTGTGCACATTTTCCATCAATTTTGCCCTAATTATTAATGTACAAAGTGCACAAGATTTCACAAAGCCGTGACCCGGAAGTACTTTGTTGTTAATGTTTAGACAATAATTTTTTTAGACATCATAAATAAAGACAGGTTGATGACACTTTTCTACTATTACGTGGGGGACTTTTATTTCGAAAATGTAAGAAAATGCCGTGACCAGGAAGTACTTTTTTAGTGTTGCTGACGAGACGCTGATTTTTGCGCTGTTGTTTTTGCCCAAAAGCGAACATAGCTACAGGTATTTTGACTTTTCTAGGTGTTAGCAGTAGTTTTGTGTGTTTTCGTGTTGTGCATTCTGGTTGAGTCATATAGCCAAACCAACAATCTTGTATTTCCATTCGGTATGAGCACTGCAGGCAAGCAAACTAGCCAACTAGCTGGCTGGTTGGCTAGCTAGTCAGCAAACGTTCACGTTTGGTTTAGTTCTTACACTTTTTGCTTTGAAATCTGTGGTCGTCCACATCCACAACACCATGAAACATTGATCGTCTGTGTCAAGTGAGGTCTTGTTTGCATTAGCCAAGCCTTTTTATATTATATTCTCTTCACACATTATTTTCTGTCACTTTCCCCAGACAGAAAATTAGACCGCACCCCTTCCCTCCGTCTATCAAGATGGAGAACTTGATTAATGAACACCAAAGCCGCAATGATCCAGAGAACAAGGCAAATAACATTGATTCACCTGAAATAAAGATTGAAATAGATGAGGTGCGCATTGAGTACACTCAACAGATGAACACACTGGAAGAAGAGAATCTAAGTGATCAGCCAGCAAACCAAGCAGACAGTTCGGATTCATCCCAGGAGGATTCTGAGTCTGATTCAGAGTCTTTCTCTTGTACCCAGTGTGACAAGAGCTTCCGTACCGCCTTACATTTGAAAAAGCACCAGATTATTCACACTGATAAAACCCTACACTATTGCATAACTTGTGAGAAGAGCTTCCCTTATGCATCACTCTTAAAGCAGCACCTAACAATGCATGATGCTGACAGAACATACTGTTGCACGAAATGCGAAAAGAGCTTCCGATCTGCATCGTGCCTAAGGAAGCACCTGACAACGCACGGTGAGAAGAATCACGGTTGCACCGAGTGCAATAGGAAATTCTGTTCAGCATCTCGCTTAAAAAGGCACATGACAACACATAGCGGGGAAAGACCACATGTTTGCACCGCCTGCGGGAAGAGTTTTACCCGACCAGAGAGCTTAAAGAATCATCAGTTAAATCACCAAGGGGAGAAGCTGCACACCTGCCACGACTGTGGAAAGAGCTACAGTGTGCTGAAGTTCCTTAAAGAACATATGAAAGTCCACGAGGGTCCTCACATCTGCTCTCAGTGTGGGAAGAGCTACACACTCCTCTACAACTTGAAAATGCATATGTCAGCAGCGCATGGAGAGGAAAAAGCATTGCCTTGCTCTGAATGTGGGAAAAGTTTTGTCTCAGAGTACCGTCTGCGAAAGCATCAGAAGCAAGTACACAGAACAGCCTTCCCCTGCCCTGAATGTGGGCGAAGCTTCTCCACACTGTCCATATTGCAAGAGCATCAGTCAAACCATACTGGTATCAAACCGCATTCTTGTGAGGAGTGTGGGAAGAGCTTTGGCCTTCTGGATGGTCTTCAGAGGCACCAGTACACACACAGGCCCAAACCAGAAAAATCCTGCCTCTGTGAGGAGTGTGGAAAAAGCTTTCTTAACCTCACCCAACTGGCCAGACATAAACAAGTTCATTCCAATGTTAAGTCCCACACTTGTGAGGAGTGTGGTAAAAAATTCAAACAGATCGGAGGTTTGAGAATACACCGCCGTACTCACACAGGGGAGACGCCGTTCTCTTGCAAAGAGTGCAGTAAAACATTTACGCAGGCCAGCTCCTTGAAGGTTCATATGTTAACCCACACAGGAGAGAGGTCATTCTCTTGTAAGGAGTGTGGCAAGACATTCAACATCGCAAAGACATTACGGCTTCACATGCGCATTCACACAGGAGAGAAACCACATAAATGCCCTGATTGTGGGAAGGGATACCATCACGCTCAGGGACTCAGAATGCACCTGCTATTTCACAAGGGGGAACGACGGCACACATGTACTTACTGTGACAAGAGTTTCTTTCTGCCGGGACATTTAAGAGCACACATCCGACTACACACTGGAGAGAAACCTTACCTCTGCTCTAATTGTGGGAAGAGTTTCAATCGTGCTTGGAATTTAAAGCAACACAAGAAAATATGTCAGTGATTCATTTCACCACAAACTGAACTTTCCACAGCATGTTATTGTGGGGCTCCTTTTTTGTAATATTATGCCTATGATACATTGTGCTCTATGCCAAACTAGTCTAATAATACATAAAATAAAGGTGGTGACTTATTTTGCATTGAACTTGCATTACATTTGCTTTATCCATTTATAATCTGTATGTTGTTGTGGCAACAAAGTAGATGACATGCTCTATGTAGCCTACTTTGACTGGGCCATATTGTGTGATGGGGATACTTGTAGTACTGTATGAGTAACTTTCAGTGAAGAATGATTGATTTGAAATGTAAACATGTGGTGTCCAAAATGAACCCTAGAGGGTAGAACTAACCCAAGCATCTGGATATTATCATAACACTGTAGCAGAGAAACCTCCAGCTTTATTCAATGCCTTGATATGTACATTCTCAAAAACTACTTAGAAAGAATATACAGCTACATTATTTCTGTCAATATGCTATACTGTATATACACTCAGTGGCCAGCTTATTAGGAACACCCATCTAGTACCGCGTCAGACCCCCCTTTGCTTCCAGAATAGAATTCTTCAGGCATGAAATGTTGCTCAATTGGTATCAAGGGACTTAACGTGTGCCAGGAAAACATTCCCCACACCATTACACCACCACCACCAGCCTGTACCGTTGACACCAGGCAGGATGGGGCCATGGACTCATGCTGCTTACGCCAAATTCTGACTGATGCAACCACATGACGCAACAGGAACCGGGATTTGTCGGACCAGGCAACTTTTTTCCACTCCTCAATTGTCCAATGTTGGTGATTGCGTGCCCACTGGAGCCGCTTCTTCTTGTTTTTAGCTGATAATAGCTGTAATAGCCCATCCGTGACAAGGACCAAAGAGTTGTGCGTTCACGAGATGCCGTTCTGCACACCACTGTTGTACTGCACCGTTATTAGCCTGTTTGTGGCCCGCCTGTTAGCTTACACGATTCTTGCCATTCTCCTTCGACCTCTTATCAATGAACTGTTTTTGCCCACAGAACTGGCGCTGACTGGATGTTTTTTGTTAGTCGCACCATTCTCGGTAAACCCTGGGCACTGTCGTGCGTGAAAAGCCCAGGAAACCATGTGTTTCTGAGATACTGGAACCGGCACGCCTGGCACCGACAATCATACCACGCTCAAAGCTGCTTAGGTCACTCGTTTTGCCCATTATAACATTCAATTGAACAGTAACTGAATGACTCGATGCCTGTCTGCCTGCTTTATATAGAAGTCCACGTGACTCACTGTCTGTAGGAGCAAACCATTTTCGTGAACGGGTTGGTGTACCTACTGGCCACTTCGTGTATATTGCTTTGTAAAATAAGAACAAAAAATCCTGAATATGCCTTGTATAATCTCAAACATCCCTCTGTAGCATGGCTTAAACTAGCTCAGCCCTGTTTACCGTTTATTTTTACCATTTGAATACATTTATTCCCCCCCAAAATTCTGCTCTGTTATTTTTCTTTGCTGCAACTGTATTAGTATTTAGAGATGATGCACTAGTAGAGACCACACTATGAGTTAAATTTCTATGTTTGGGTAAATTTTATCAAAACAAGGTATGTTCTAATTATGTTATTGCTGAATCATATCCACTTCACACAGGACATGGCTAACATAACGGAGAGAACATCAGTGTATTCAATGTTTCTAAGGTAAACCCCTGTCTTGTACTGTACTACTGTACACCCAGGCAAGGTGAGCATACCTCAGTAACTAGTCTGTGTTCCATGTCTTTGTCCAGGTAAATTCCTCCCTCTTACTGTACTGTACTTCGGGTATCAATCAGAGGGAGACGGGAATGTGTCCGCTTTGAATGAAATGTAATCCTCCTTCACTTACATCCTCGGGGTCTACGTTTTGGCCTGCTCTCTCGCTCTCTCTGTGTGGTGCTCAGCTGTGCACTTACAGGCTGAGACTCAGTGTCATTACCGCTCTAATCACATTCGGGCTCCGGAGCAGGTAGGCACTGATTCTGGAAGCGTACAGGGAAGACTGCTTGTACTGTAAGTGCTACTTTTGTGTTATGAGAAAGTGTTGCTGCTCTGATCTTGTGATATGGTCTGTAAACAGCTTTGAATGGAACATGTTTTTTTTTCTTTTCTTGCTCTTCAATTGATTCTGCTGCACATTTGATGCGCCAACAGCAAGGAGAAGATCATTGCTGGTGTTTCTCCCATCTAAAGTACAAAGGTCATCTTCTGCTTTAATGCAATTAGTGATGCCAAGAAAATATGGGTTAAATACTTGGTTCACATCTCTCTGTCATTACAATGTCGCGTATACTGTCCATTAACTTACATTGTTGGCAACTCTGTCTAAGTTATAGATTATACTAAAGGACTGATGTTCATTCAGGCAATGTGCAGCTACAGTATGTTGGTTAGCTTACTGTATATTCAATTCTAGCTATTGTTTTTCACCTGGTATTTGAGTTACTGTTTGTATTGGTTTCATGGTGCAAGTCGAAGCTAAGCCTAGAGTAAATCCCCAAACAAATATCTCTTGGGCCCAATACATTCCCAATAAAGTTAATTCCTCCCTTGAGGGTTCACTTTAGTAGGGAAAAGTGCGATAAGGCACCGTACATTCCAATGTTGTTCCTTGGCCGTATTATTTTGCTGTCATGCATTTACTTCTCCCATTGTGAATAGGCTATACGACCCACAATGTGAGAAAGGTAGCCCATACAATTAGGAAGACGGTCAAATTAGAGTCCCATCACCAGAATGATGGGAATATTTACTGATGAAGTGAATGGCTTCTGTGGTGTGTGTAAGCTTTGAATTCACAAGGCATTGCCTGAACATGCCTTCTGTATGTAACATTGTACGGTGGCTTGGGAACAGTCAAATCAAAGTGTATTGGTTGCATACACAGTTGCAGACATAGCAGATGTTATAGAGGGTCAATGGAACGGAGTCAAACGTGGGATTTCCAAATGTTTCATCTGTTTGATACTTTCCATTTATTCCATTCCAGCCATTACAATGAGCCCATCCTCCTATAGCTCCTCCCACCAGCCTCCAATGGTATGTACAATAAAAAGAAATACTATGAATGAAATATACAGATATTACAGTGTGCTTTCAAGAATCCAGTATATAAACAGTGTAACAAAATGCAATATACAGTTGTAAATATATTAAAATTAGTTATGGGAAGAATACAGTACACGAATACATAGTGTGAAAAACAGTAAAAAATAAACAGTCCCGTGTTTGATGTCCCTATGTTCATGCGACAGCAGCTTTTACTGTGTGTGTGTTTGTGAGTATGGGCGAATGCTTGTGTGGGAGTATATCTGAGTACAGACAGGGTTGGGTGGGTTACTTCTAAATGTAATTAGTTACTAGTTACCTTATCCAAACTCTATAACGTAATGATTACTTCCAGTTACTTTTGGATTCCTTTCCCCTCAGTAGGCAACCAAAAAGGATCCATCAAACGCTTTTCGTGTGTCATAGTGGTCTCTGACCTATGGTCAGACTTGCTTAGGTGGAACAAACTTAAACTTGCAACTGTTTTCAATGCTGAATTGAATGTCATTGAGAAAACAGAAAGGTGTCATAATGTATTTTTTTGCAAACGTCCTGAATATTTCTGAATTTAAAAGTAATCCAGGAAGTAATCTAGTTTTTCAAAAGTATCTTATCTGATGACAATATTTTCGCTGGTAATATAGTTGATTACACCTACTGTTTTTTTGTCATCAGATTACATGTAACTGATTACTCCCCAACTCTGAGTAAAATAGTCTGCATGTGTATGAGGTGTGTGTGTCTGTGCGTGCCTGTGTATGTTCTGTGAGTGAGTCTTGTTATGTTCCCCAGTTTCTGTGTTGTATTTGAGTGTGTGTGTTTCAGGAGATGGCTTCCTGGAAGCCTCCCCAACCAGCTGATTGGTCGACCCCAGGCTAATTGATGATTGGAGCTGACTCCGCCCCCTCGTCAAGAAGAAGCTGACTCTAATCACCATTGCCACCAGAAGATATAAAAGCCAGTGTTCTGTTCAGAAGAAAGGAGAAATGATTAGAGAGAGAGAGAGAGATGATAGGCTGGCTGGCTGGCTGGCTGGCTGGCTGGCTGGCTGGCTGGCTGGCTGGCTGGCTGGCTGGCTGGCTGGCTGGCTGGCTGGCTGGCTGGCTGGCTGGCTGGCTGGCGAATTAGATTGTGATATAGTGTTGGTTGTTTAAAAGAAAGTGTGGTATGTAATGTCTTAGTTGTTGTTGGTAGCAGCTTTGATATGTTCTGTGTTTGTTGCTTTGTCAAAGCTTCTTTAGTGGCTTGAGTTAGTTTACTCAGTTTTGTTGTAAAGGGTTTGTGAAATTGTTAATAATTATTCTGTTTCATTTGTTCCCAGGGGGGAAGGGGAAGGCACTTAGGGAGTGCTTAGGCAAGAGGCCCGAGGGCATACATATACCCGTAGTATATTCAATGTCTAGGCACACTAGGTAAGACCTGGGCGGACCACCCCCTGTATTTTGGTTAGGGCACCAGGTGGTGCTAAGTTTGGCAAGTTAAGTGGGTAGGAAGGTTAGATAGGAGAGGGGGAAGCTTTGATATTTACTTTCTTTGCTTTGGTTCCGTCCAGCCTCTTTTCCCCATATTACCGTTTAAGGAAATAAATCCTAGTAAACAGTGAATTCTGACTTTTGTCATCCTTACTCGCACCTACAGTCCATACCTCTTTCGCTTCACGGAGAGTTGAGCTGCAGCAGGGAGTTGCGTTCCCTCTTTATAGAGGCGTGCGTAACATAATGGGGGCTCATCCGGGATTCCATTAAACCCACCGGACCCTGCTGCACTGAGCTCTATGTGGTTAGTGATTGAGGTGTGATGGTAGGTTGTGAGTTTGGATGACTTGTTTAGTTTGTGTGTTCAGTAGATTGTTGTGTACAAGATGGCTGCCTCAGCCGTCTCCAAGTTTTTTGAAGCGCCCTCTATTCATTGTTTGTTGGGGTTTCGAAAAAGTAGACCTTCTAGCTATAGCTGACCATTATGGATTCATTATCCCTGAGAAAGTCCTAAAGGCTGAGCTTTTGGTGCTAGTCAGGGAGGGATTAATAAGAGAAAGAATTCTCTCATTGCAAGGAGAGGAGACAGGTAGACCTTCCGATGCCAAGTCGGAGGACAGGGCAAAGGAAGGGGTTGCTCGTACTCCCTTGGCATTGCCTCGATATGATCCTTTATCTTCTGCTTCAGGTCGTTCAGACGGGACCGCTAGGCTGAAGGTGAGGCTGGCCCGGTTAAAAATGGAGCAACAAGATAAGGAGAGACAAATGCATTTTGATCTTGAAATTAGGAAAATAGAAGCCGACAAGGAGGCGAGGATCCGACAACTGGAGCTAGATGCTGGCTCCAGTGCGACTCCACAAGCTGCTCATCATCAAGCCCACTTCGATGTGAGTAAAAATATAGCTTTAGTCCCTCCATTCCGAGAGTCGGAAGTTGATTCCTATTTCTCTGCGTTTGAGCGTGTGGCCGCTGCGCTACATTGGCCACTCGGTTTGGCCGCTCCTGTTACAATGTAAATTGTCTGGGGAAAACCCAGGAAGTAGTAGCTGCTCTCTCCCTGGAAGACAGTTTACACTACGAAACAGTTAAAACTACCGTGTTGCGGGCTTATGAGTTGGTGCCTGAAGCTTATAGACAGCGCTTCAGGAACCACAAGAAACCCTCTCACCGTACTTTTGTTTAGTTTGCTAGGGACAAAGAGTCTCTGTTTAATCGATGGTGTTCCGCCAGCAAAGCTAACGCCTTTGCTTGTATTCCGGAGTTGATGCTGTTGGAGGATTTTAAAAGCAACCTCCCTGATAGAATTGTAGTTCATTTAAATGAACAGAAAGTGGTGACATTGGCCCAGGCAGCAGTGTTGGCAGATGAGTATGCTTTGACACACAAGACTGTTTTTGGTGCGCCTCGTTTTGAACGTAGACTGATTACGTCATCAGTGCCTCGTTCAGGTCGCTTTTCCTCTGACAAGCCTTTTCATAAAATCCGTGAATGTTTTTACTGTCACCAAAAGGGTCACGTGATTGCGGACTGCCCAGTTTTGAAAAATAAACCGAAACAGTCCCAGTCACCGTCCCCAAAAAGAAAAAGTTTGGGTTTAGTCAAGTCTTTGGCTCGTCCGTTGGTCCGAGGTATTGATTCAGCATTTGAGAAACCGGATCCTGTTTATGCTCCGTTTATCTCTACCGGTTGTGTTTCCTTAACTGGAGAACAAGCTGATCAAAAGCCCATTAAAATCTTACGAGACACTGGGGCGGCACAGTCAGTAATCATTACTGATGCTTTACCCTGGTCTCCTGAAACATATTGTGGCTCACATGTTATATTACAGGGCATAGAGACAAAAACAGTACCTGTACTATTACACTGTGTCCACTTAGTGTCAGACTTGGTATCAGGACGTTTCCGTGTTGGTGTAGTGTCTACACTGCCAGTAAAAGGAGTCACATTGCTACTAGGGAATGATATTGCTGGTGGTAACGTTACTCCTGTGTTGGAGGTGGTAGACAACCCACAAATCAGAATTGCAGATGAGAAATTGGTTCAAGCATTTCCCCATGTTTTTCCTGCCTGTGTGTTAACGAGGGCACAATCTCGCAAGCTTGACGGCGTGGTGGATTTGGCTAGTTCCATTTTTGAGAATGTTGAAGTAGAAGACAATGCACCGAATATTCCTTCTGCAAGGCCGACAGTTTTTACTCCTAAACTAAGGCAGGGGACTGCGAAATCGCGCCCCAATTACATGACATTCTCTTGTCTGTCACCCCTGAGAAGGTGATTGAATGTCAAAAAGGAGACACCAGTCTTCAAGTGTTTTGCTTCGGTAATTTCCATCGAGGAAGCTAAAACTAAGGAGACCGCCTACTTTATTGAAGCACGAGTTTTGATGCGAAAATGGGCAGCTCATGACAATGTTAATGACTGGAGTGAATTGTGTCAAGTGGTTGTTCCTACACCGTTCCGACAGCAGGTGCTGTCACTCGCCCATGACCAGGCGTGGTCTGGACATTTGGTGATGACAAAGACCTATAACTGAGTCCTTCGACATTTCTTTTGGCCAGGTTTGAAGTCTGAAGTGGTCCAATTTTGTAAAACATGTCACATGTCAACTCACTGGGAAAGCGAATCAAACAGTTCCTTGAGCACCACTCTGCCCGATCCCTGTGGTGGGGGAACCGTTTGAAAGAGTGATAATTGATTGTTTAGGTCCATTGCCGAAAACCAGGTCAGGTAACCAGTTCTTACTAACAATTATGTGCAGTGCTACTCGATACCCAGAGGCTATTCCTCTCCGTACTATTACGGCTAAGACTGTGGTGAAGGCACTAGTGAAGTTCTTCTCTACGTTTGGACTCCCTAAAGTAATCCAAACTGATCAGGGATCCAACTTTATGTCCAAAATGTTTTCAAATGTGTTAAAGACGCTGTGTATTTCCCATCAGGTCTCAAGTCCGTATCATCCAGAGAGTCAAGGGGCTCTCGAACGTTGGCATCAGACGCTGAAGGCAATGCTACGCAAGTATTGTATGGATACCAGTACCGATTGGGTTGAGGGGGTGCCCTTTGTCCTATTTGCTATAAGGGAAACCATACAAGAGTCCTTAGGGTTCAGCCCTGCTGACCTTGTATTTGGACACACCCCACGGGGTCCGCTGAAAGTTTTGAAGGAGCATATCTTATCTCCTACACCCAGTAGCGCCCCTAAAAATGTGTTGGATTATGTCAGTAAGATGCGGGAGAGACTCCACGTCGCATGTGCGTTAGCCCAAAAGTCTCTTTCCTCTTCGCAAAAACGCATGAAGGTGCATTATGACAAAAAGGCTGTTGGCCGTTCTTTTGCACCAGGGGATCAAGTTTTAGTTTTGTTGCCAATTCCTGGCTCATCTCTGTCAGCACGTTTTTCTGGACCATATCTGGTGGAAAAGAAATTCAGTGACACCAACTATGTGATAAAGACCCCAGATCGAAGGCGTTCTTCCCGTGTGTGTCATGTTAACATGCTAAAAGCATATTATGTACGTGACTCTCCAGACAGCTCCTCAAGTAAGCCGGTCCAGCCCGCCGTCTCCAGTGTGGCTGCGGTGGTGCTGAAGCCTGGCTGGGACCTAGAGGAGGATAAGGAGGACGGGTTGGAGTTACGCCATACGTTACAGCAGTGTGAACGCCTATGTAATTCAGAGATGTTGAAGAAGTTACCCTCTCAAATGGAACATTTGGATAACGATCAAACTAAGGACCTTATCCTATTGATAAACCGTTTTCTCAATGCGTTTCAGGACGTTCCAAGTCGCACGTCCATCTTGGAACATGACGTGGATGTAGGGAACGCTGCTCCTATACGTCAGCATCCGTACCGGGTTAATGCAAAGAAAAGGGAGGTAATGAAAAGTGAGGTAGCTTATTTATTACAGAATGACATGGCAAAACCCAGTAACAGCTCCTGGAGTTCCCCATGTATTTTTGTTCCTAAGCCTGACGGTACATCCCGCTTTTGCACGGACTATCGTCGAGTAAATGCAGTTACAAAGTCTGATTCTTTTCCTCTACCTCGATTAAATGACTGCATTGATAGAATTGGCTCTGCTGCTTACGTTAGTAAGTTAGATTTGTTAAAAGGTTATTGGCAGGTGCCTCTGACCTCTAGAGCTTCTGACATATCGGCTTTTGTTACGCCTGATAACTTTGTACAATACACTGTGATGCCCTTTGGCATGTGTAATGCACCTGCTACTTTTCAACGTCTAGTTAACATTGTGTTTGCAGATGTGCCAAATTGTACTGCATACCTTGATGTGGTGATACATTCGTCTACTTGGTCTGATCATCTCTCCACTTTGAAAAGTGTGTTTCAGCGGTTGGAGAATGCTTCTTTAATCCTCAATTTGGCTAAGTGTGAGTTTGGGAAGGCTACGGTGACTTACTTAGGGAAACAAGTGGGACGAGGTCAAGTGCGCCCAGTAACTGGCAAAGTGGAAGCAATTGTTGCTTTTCCTGCTCCCATGACTCGACGCCAGTTGCGCAGATTCCTAGGGATGGTAGGGTACTATCGTACATTCTGTAAGAATTTCTCGACGGTAGTAGCTCCCCTTTCATATCTGCTAAGTCCCAAGGTACCATTTAGGTGGTCCAAGGACTGTAACCATGCTTTTGAGTCCGCTAAAGCGCTACTTTGTAGTGCCCCAGTGCTTGCCGCCGCCCCCAACTATGACAAACCTTTTAAGTTGGAGGTTGACACTAGTATAGTGGAGGTGGGTGCGGTTCTCTTACAGGAAGATGAAGACGGAGTGGATCGGCCCGTCAGTTTCTTCTCCCGTAAGTTCAACTCCTGTCAGTCAAGGTACTCCACAATTGAACAAGAGACGCTAGCTTTATTGCTAGCCTTACAGTTCTTTGAAGTATATGTGGGATCCAGTGCCTTGCCTGTAATGGTCTTCACGGACCATAATCCTTTAGTGTTCTTGAAGCAAATGTACAATCAGAACCGCCGCCTTATGCGGTGGGCTCTGATTGTACAAAGATATAATGTACAGATAGCTTATGTGAAGAGCTCGGCGAATGTGGTTGCTGACGCTCTATCACGGGTTTACTAACTGGGGAAGCGTTGAGTTTTGTTATTACAAACTATGTTTGCAATTTTTGTGGTGGGCGTGTTACGTTCCCCAGTTTCTGTGTTGTATTTGAGTGTGTGTGTTTCAGGAGACGGCTTCCTGGAAGCCTCCCCAACCAGCTGATTGGTCGACCCCAGGCTAATTGATGATTGGAGCTGACTCCGCCCCCTTGTCAAGAAGCAGCTGACTCTAATCACCATTGCCACCAGAAGATATAAAAGCCAGTGTTCTGTTCAGAAGAAAAGAGAAATGATTAGAGAGAGAGAGATGATAGGCAGGCTGAGATCCTTGCTGGAGAATTAGATTGTGATATAGTGTTGGCTGTTTAACAGAAAGTGTGGTATGTAATGTGTTAGTTGTTGTTGGTAGCAGCTTTGATATGTTCTGTGTTTGTTGCTTTGTCAAAGCTTCTTTAGTGGCCTGAGTTAGTTTACTCAGTTTTGTTGTAAAGTGTTTGTGAAATTGTTAATAATTATTCTGTTTCATTTGTTCCCAGGGGGGAAGGGGAAGGCACTTAGGGAGTGCTTAGGCAAGAGGCCCGAGGGCATACATATACCCGTAGTATATTCAATGTCTAGGCACACTAGGTAAGACCTGGGCGGACCACCCCCTGTATTTTGGTTAGGGCACCAGGTGGTGCTATGGTTAGCAAGTTAGCTTTGATATTTACTTTCTTTGCTTTGGTTCCGTCCAGCCCCTTTTCCCCATATTACCGTTTAAGGAAATAAATCCTAGTAAACGGTGAATTCTGACTTTTGTCATCCTTACTCGCACCTAGAGTCCATACCTCTTTCGCTTCACGGAGAGTTGAGTTGCAGCAGGGAGTTGCGTTCCCTCTTTATAGAGGCGTGCGTAACAGTCTACCATTGTCTCTTACTACAGGAGATGGGACGATAGAAGCTCCTGGAGAGATGGAAGCTCTTTTCCGTCTTCAGTAGTTCTTAACTTCTTCTTGCTGCAAGCCCGAAGCCGGGCACAATATGACAACAGCCACTTCAAGTGCAGGGCGCGAAATTCAAAATATATTTTTTTGAAATATTTAACTTTCACACATTAACAAGTCCAATACAGCATTTGAAAGATAAACATCTTGTGAATCCAGCCAATATGTCCGATTTTTAAAATGTTTTACAGCGAAAACACCACATATATTTATGTTAGCTCACCACCAAATACAAAAAAGGACAGACATTTTTCACAGCACAGGTAGCATGCACAAAACCAACCTAACAAGAACCAACTTCATCAGATGACAGTCTTATAACATGTTATTCAATAAATCTATGTTTTGTTCGAAAAATATGCATATTTGAGCTATACATCAGTTTTACATTGCAGCTACCATCACAGCTACCGTCAGAAATGGCACCGACGCAGCCAGAGTAATTACAGACACCAACGTCAAATACCTAAATACTCATCATAAAACATTTCTGAAAAATACATGGTGTACAGCAAATGAAAGACAGGCATCTTGTGATTCCAGCCAATATTTCCGATTTCTTAAGTGTTTTACAGCAAAAACACAATATAGGATTATATTAGCTTACCACAATAGCCAGAAACACAAGCCATTCCCCAGCAGCAAAAGTTAGCGATCGTAACAAAGCATCTTTTTCCCACAACGTCCGGATATTTTTCTGACACTCACATATTCTGACCAAATAACTATTCATAAACATAACTAAAAAATACATGTTGTATAGGAAATGATAGATACACTAGTTCTTAATGCAATCGCCGTGTTAGAATTCTAAAAATAACTTAATTACGATATGCAGTTTACGTTATGGCGAGAGCGTGCCCAAAACCTGGCCGCAAACTACTAGTACAACATGTTCGACAGATATATGAAATATCATAAAATGGGTCCTACTTTTGATGATCTTTCATCAGAATGTTGTACAAGGGGTCCTTTGTCGGGAACAATCGTTGTTTGGATTTAGAATGTCCTCTTCTCCAGTCAATTAGCACGGAAAGCTAGCAAAGTGGCGCTAAGCTCTCCTTCGTGAACAAACGCAGACAACGCAACACGCCTAACGTCCCGAAAAAATTTCAATCTAATAAAACTATATTGAAAAAACATACTTTACGATATTGTCACATGTTTCAAATAAAATCAAAGCCGGAGATATTAGTCGTCTATAAGGACAGCTGTACAGAAGGCAAAACCAGGTCCCTTCACGTGCTCTCCAGAAAACAGGAAACTGGTGACACGTCATACAAAGAGCATTTATTCGACCCCAGATCAAGTTATACACTCACTTTCTTCTCTCACTGCCTGTCGACATCTAGTGGAAGACGTATGAAGTGCATGTATACTGATATATATCAAGGACATTTATAGGCAGGCCCTAGAACAGAGCATCGATTTCAGATTTCCACTTCCTGTTAGGAAGTTTGCTGCAAAATGAGTTCTGTTTTACTCACAGATATAATTCAAACGGTTTTAGAAACTAGAGAGTGTTTTCTATCCAATAGTAATAATAATATGCATATTGTACGAGCAAGAATTGAGTACGAGGCCGTTTGAAATGGGCACCTTTTATACGGCTACTCAATACTGCCCCTGCAGCCCAAACAAGTAGTTCTGTCTTTGTGACCTGTTTTCTCTTGAAGAGTGTGGTTACCACATAGTACTGTATCTAAACATGTGGTTTTGTGTAGTTGTCAGAGGAGGTTCCATTGAAAGCCATAGCGTTCACTGCAGGTATTTAGTGAATGACTTATACATGTCTATACCTATTCATCAGTATGTGGATGTTGGTGAAACCTTGACTTACCTCGGATAATGTGAAAGCCCTCTCAACTCATTGTACTGGTCAAAGTTAGCTGATTAACTCATTGGTCCTGTTTTGTAGTATACCTCTCAGTTAATTTGGCTAAAGTGTTGTTCACTGTCTGGGCTATGACCAACACCTGACTAATTACATTTTGACAGACCCTCTCCCTCCCTTCTCCTTTACAGTGAAAAACATTTTGGGCTGGTTTACTGGACCCTTATCACTGAAAGCCATGGAGGTTGCCATGTTGTTGGAGATGGTGGAATCCCTCCGAAGGGAGATTGCCTCCCGCGTGGATAGGTACATTGACAGTACCTCCTAACACCCTAGGTGGATCAAGAGAGGAGGATTCAGGGTTCTA
Organism: Salvelinus fontinalis; assembly: GCF_029448725.1. Classification (NCBI taxonomy): domain Eukaryota; kingdom Metazoa; phylum Chordata; class Actinopteri; order Salmoniformes; family Salmonidae; genus Salvelinus; species Salvelinus fontinalis. The sequence continues at coordinate 15,202,347 of NC_074673.1, read as the reverse complement.
TCTTCAAGATGGTATACAGGGTCACAGACTTCTAGCACTTATTATAATGCTGTCTTTACACATTCATAAGCATGTCATTGCAGATGCCATAGGCAGCACTAACAACTTTTTATAATGCCTGTGTAATAATGATCATCAACTCTGTCAGTTCAAGAGATTTAAATTACATTCATGTATAGATCAAAGATATGTGTAATGGAATTGACCCTAAACTGTGACCAGTAGTAGTCAAATAAGTTAAATGCTATAATAATTATCTGATCTTGCATGTGCCAAGTGGCATGGATATGTATTATTTTTACACATTCAACTTTTATTTTGTTTATTCTGTTTATTTACTGTTTATATTTACATGCTCAAAATGGTCTGTGTCTGGAACCTGTTCCTACTCTGATGTCATGTCAAAGATAGGTTCTCTCAGGTTCTAGGTTGTATTGTGTAAAATGAATTTCCTCACATACTGTTCATTGCACCCTACCCTTTCCTCTCTACCTCTCGAGTTTTGCAACTGATTTAAGAGTGTAGTTCTCCTAATCATCCACGTAGGGGCGTGTGGTGATCATAAAACTGACAGAGTTGAGAGAGAAGCACCCGCTTACCTAATTATCTGCTTACATGATCTTTGATGTTATAAAAGGGGGGAAAGCTTTTATTCCTACCGTTTTCAGGTTTCAAGTTATTCTACCTCTAACTTTTTTTCCAAGTTCTACCCTGGTCTCTGGTGGAAGTAGATCTCTTTGTAAGATTTGACTGTTATTTTGTGAAACTGTGTATACTGAATTGGCCTGGTCTATACAGAGCTTGTTGCCGGCCTGAAACAATGTTTCCCCCCAGCCTAGCTGGGGATGTGATGGTATTAAACACACTATCAGGTTTGGAATGGGTCCCTGCTGGGTTTGGAATGCAGCCATTATTCACAACGGAATGTTCTCTCTCTCATTTAATGCACATTGCCCATTTTTTTAAACTTGTAAAATCCTAGATTTCTGTTTCTTTAAGCTCCAGCATACACTTTCTCTCTCTCTCTCTCTTGCTCACTCTCGCTCTCTCAATTTCAAGGGCTTTATTGACATGGGAAACATATATTTACATTGCCAAAGCAAGTGAAATAGATAATAAACAAAAGTGAAATAAACAATAAAAAATGTACAGTAAACATGACACGCAAAAAAGTTCCAAAATAATAAAGACACATTGTCATATTATGTCTGTATACAGTATTGTAATGATGTGCAAGTAGTTAAAGTACAAAAGAGAAAATAAATATACATAAATATAGTTTGTATTTACAATGGTGTTTGTTCTTCACTGGTTGCCCTTTTCTTGTGGCAACAGGTCACAAATGTTGCTGCTGTGATTGCACACTGTGGTATTTCACCCAATAGATATGGGCGTTTAGCAGATGTTAATGCGAGTTTAGCAAAATGCTTGTGCTTATAGTTCCGACAGTGCAGTAATATCTAACAAGTAATCTAACAATCCCCAACATCTACCTAATATACACAAATCTAAAGGGGTGAATGAGAATATGTACATTTAAGTATATGGATGAGCGATGGTTGAGCGGCATAGTCAAGGTGAGATGGTATAAAATTAGATGGTGAGATGGTATAAAATACAGTATATACATGTAATATGAGTAATTTAAGATATGTAAACATTATTAAAGTGGCATTACATAGAGTGGCATTGTATAAAGTGACTAGAGAGATCCATTTATTAAAGTGGCAAGTGATTGGGTCTCAATGTAGGCAGCAGCCTTTCTGAGTTAGTGATTACTGTTTAGTAGTCTGATGGCCTTGAGGTAGAAACTGTTTTTCAGTCTCTCGCTCCCAGCTTTGATGCACCTGTACTGACCTCGCCTTCTGGATGGTAGCGGTGTGAACAGGCAGTGGCTCGGGTGGTTGTCCTTGATGATCATTCAATGTTATTGGAGAATCCAGTGAGTTCTGGTAGTCTTTAATAGTTGATTCTAAGATTTGTATTTGATCATGTATATGGTTTTGCTGTTTGATTTTTGTTATAGAGCCAAAAAGATTGGAGAAGTGGTTTATCCATACATCTCTGTTTTGGATAGATAACTATTCGCATTGTTGTTTGTTTAGAGTTTTCCAATTTTCACAAAAGTGGATGGATTCTTCAATTACATTGAGCTAATTTCTCTGTCTTTCTTTCTCTCTACCTCACTACCTCTCTTTCCAGGTCACTGCTCATTCTAGTTGTGGGGAGAGCACGCACACCTTATTTCTCATGTACTTTCCACCCAGCCCTTAATGTTAACGTTCCACCCAGCCGTTAATGTCAACGTTCCACCCAGCCGTTAATGTTAACGTTCCACCCAGCCGTTAATGTTAACGTTCCACCCAGCCGTTAATGTTAACGTTCCACCCAGCCGTTAATGTTAACGTTCCACCCAGCCGTTAATGTCAACGTTCCACCCAGCCGTTAATGTTAACGTTCCACCCAGCCGTTAATGTTAACGTTCCACCCAGCCGTTAATGTTAACGTTCCACCCAGCCGTTAATGTTAACGTTCCACCCAGCCCTTAATGTTAACGTTCCACCCAGCCCTTAATGTTAACGTTCCACCCAGCCGTTAATGTTAACTTTCCACCCAGCCGTTAATGTTAACGTTCCACCCAGCCCTTAATGTTAACGTTCCACCCAGCCCTTAATGTTAATGTTCCACCCAGCCGTTAATGTTAACGTTCCACCCAGCCCTTAATGTTAACGTTCCACCCAGCCCTTAATGTTAACGTTCCACCCAGCCGTTAATGTTAACTTTCCACCCAGCCGTTAATGTTAACGTTCCACCCAGCCGTTAATGTTAACGTTCCACCCAGCCGTTAATGTTAACGTTCCACCCAGCCGTTAATGTTAACGTTCCACCCAGCCGTTAATGTTAACGTTCCACCCAGCCCTTAATGTTAACGTTCCACCCAGCCGTTAATGTTAACGTTCCACCCAGCCCTTAATGTTAACGTTCCACCCAGCCGTTAATGTTAACGTTCCACCCAGCCCTTAATGTTAACGTTCCACCCAGCCGTTAATGTTAACGTTCCACCCAGCCGTTAATGTTAACGTTCCACCCAGCCGTTAATGTTAACGTTCCACCCAGCCCTTAATGTTAACGTTCCACCCAGCCCTTAATGTTAACGTTCCACCCAGCCGTTAATGTTAACGTTCCACCCAGCCGTTAATGTTAACGTTCCACCCATCCCTTAATGTTAACGTTCCACCCAGCCGTTAATGTTAACGTTCCACCCAGCCGTTAATGTTAACGTTCCACCCAGCCGTTAATGTTAACGTTCCACCCAGCCCTTAATGTTAACGTTCCACCCAGCCGTTAATGTTAACGTTCCACCCAGCCCTTAATGTTAACGTTCCACCCAGCCGTTAATGTTAACGTTCCACCCAGCCGTTAATGTTAACGTTCCACCCAGCCGTTAATGTTAACGTTCCACCCAGCCCTTAATGTTAACGTTCCACCCAGCCCTTAATGTTAACGTTCCACCCAGCCGTTAATGTTAACGTTCCACCCAGCCGTTAATGTTAACGTTCCACCCATCCCTTAATGTTAACGTTCCACCCAGCCGTTAATGTTAACGTTCCACCCAGCCGTTAATGTTAACGTTCCACCCAGCCGTTAATGTTAACGTTCCACCCAGCCCTTAATGTTAACGTTCCACCCAGCCCTTAATGTTAACGTTCCACCCAGCCGTTAATGTTAACGTTCCACCCAGCCGTTAATGTTAACGTTCCATCCAACCGTTCCATCTCAAAAGTTTGGGGTCACTTAGAAATGTCCTTGTTTTTTTTAAAGAAAAGCACATTTTTTGTCCATTAAAATAACATCAAATTGATCAGAAATACAGTGTAGACCTTTGTTAATGTTGTAAATGACTATTGTAGCTGGAAACGGCAGATTTTTTATGGAATATCTACATAGGTGTACAGAGGCCCATTATCAGCAACCATCACTCCTGTGTTCCAATGGCACGTTGTGTTAGCTAATCCAAGTGTATCATTTTAAAAGGCTCATTAGAAAACCCTTTTTGCAATTATATTAGCACAGATGAAAACTGTTGTTCTTATTAAAAAAGCTATAAAACTGGCCTTCTTTAGACTCGTTGAGTATCTGGAGCATCAGCATTTGTGGGTTCGATTACAGGCTCAAAATGGCCTGAAACAAAGAACTTTCTTCTGAAACTCATCAGTCTATTCTTGTTCTGAGAAATGAAGGCTCTGTCATGCATAAAATTGCCAAAAACTGAAGATCTTAATTCCAAAGCTTTGGAATGGTAGTGTATGTTCTAAATATATGGATATAAATTGAACAATTGGCAGGTCTATTGTTTGCTCTAATTCTATAGTGACTCTTGGGGGTGAGTTCCATCTCATACCCCCCAGGGGAGAGTTAGCCCACTCACCCCTGAGAATGTGTCTTAGACTGGGGTCTGCATTCCCTCCCTGCCCCCTGGTCATGTTTTTAAACGTGAGGAATTCACAGACCACTAATGGCTCTACCTAATTGCAGGTTGCCACTGATCCACTGCATTGAAGATTAGAGGAAATATCACCAGTGATGCAGCTAATTACAGAAGAGGGAGCTATTATTTGAGAACCTTTTTTAACCTTTGTGGTTTTTGGTTGCATTTTTCTGTTCTTGAATGGACAGATTGTAGTATTTTTTGCATGTTGGTTGTATTCGTTCAGAATGAGATTGAGATGCCACTGTATTAGCCTAATTTAATGAAGACTTTATTTTTGCAAGTGAGACCACTTTTCTGTGTTTTAGGACTAGTCATTTGTCCCTTGACGGAGCCTAAATGTTGATGCTATTTTCAGCAGTAAACCAAGGAATGGTTCATGAATACCACAAGTAATGTCTTTCTTTCTTCAATATTCTCAGTGACTGTGAACATAGTCTAGTTTCTCAGACTCAAAAATCTCATTGAATCTGCTCCTACAGTCCCCCTCTTTGCCATTTCAAAGATAATTGAATTTGAACTGCCACCCTGTTTCTCCTCCAGCTATGGTTGGAGCTTGTACTGACAGACACACACACACACACACACACACACACACACACACACACACACACACACACACACACACACACACACACACACACACACACACACACACACACACACACACACACACACACACACACACACACACACACACACACACACACACACACACACACACACACACACACACACACACACACACACACACACACAAACACCCCCCCACCCCCCAAACTCCCTGTGACACATAATTAAGGTTGTAGGTCATAGTTTAGTCTTTGGTAATCTGTCATTACCAACAACTGTACAGGAAAGTTTTAAGCTCTTAACCTAATTTCTCTTCAGTACAGTAAATGAGTAGTATGGCTTCAGTACCTATATTATCCCAGCTTTACCTGAGCCTAGGGACATAATAGGGCAGCTTCCTGCCTTAGTGGAGGAATGTCCTTTGTTCTAGATGAGTAGGTCTCGGTGGGGGTTGGTATCTGAGAGAGAAGACATTTACAATCCTATTAGATGTGTAAGTTTGAACTTTCTCTCAATGTGAGCATAATGAGATGCTGTCAACATGATCCTTCTGCTCCAAATGATCTGCCACATTTCAGATAGCCCACAGGTAATGATTTATCTATGATGTAATTGGTCGTCAAACTATACAAGTTAGTTGATGAGCATTTGTAGCTGCTGGTTATAGGACTTCACTGGATTTATCGAATAGAGGCTTTGGGGGAGGGCGAGTTACACCCTGTGCGCATGCTTGAGGAGAGGGGGACAGAAAAATTACTCAATTTTCTCAGTGGTGATTTGAGGGGTAGCGGGACAAGAAAAGCGTGAGGGCAAAACCCTACCATAAGGAACCACACACAGTCTCACGGATAGGAAGCACACCAAAAATGTTGATATTTCAAATTGCGACCCTGCTATGTAAGTTTATTATTTTTATCATTTTGAAATGTTTTCTGTAGAACGGATGTCCAACATTGAGTCAACTGAAAGTGCATAATGATAAACTTTACATGTAGCCTAATGAAGAAAATACAGTTAAGCATATTTAAATGGATATTAGTTCTACAAGTTTAAATAGTCAACGTTTCGTAGGCTAATTTAATTCATCATATGTGGATTTCTTTTTTTTTTTTTGACTATGACACATATTGTTCTTGTTATAAACTCGGCATGAAACAATTAAATAACTTCAAGTGGCATTAATATAAATCAAAGACCCATTGAAATGGAAGGTTTATACCCTGTTTTTCAGATTGTGTTTTATCAAAAGTTTTATGAACAGGGAGACCAAAGCTTTGAGCACTTTTCGTTAGTATTTTATTCTAATACTTCGGCTATTTTATCTAATAGTTCAGTTGTCTTTGACATTTTTGTACAATAAAACGTCACTCCGCAACCTGTATTGAATAAATCCCATTGTTCAATATTGCCTCTTCTTTGTGTAGCCGCAGGGGCGTGCGTCCTTGCCCAGGTACCAGAGTTCAGCGATGTGTGCACAGAGGGGAGCTGCTACCCCGCCACGGGAGACCTTCTCATCGGCAGAGCCCACCAACTCTCTGCCAACTCCACATGCGGCCTCCACCGGCCCGAGCCGTTCTGTATCGTCAGTCATTTACAGGTAAATGCTTCTGGCACAAGTACAGAGACTATTTGGACTAGGCCCCAGGTGTTATTATAGGCCTATATACTTCATTAACTATCACACAAATATAGTTACTCCAAGTTGACAACAGTTCAATCAATAGGATTCGTTATTATTTCAATGGCACGAGCGCGTAAAAGTACCGATATACAATATTCAAGAAAAGCAAGCTCTGATTTGTTGTGCCTCTACGCAGCATTTGGAGTCTCTCATTCATGCCTGTAGTAGCGAGGGAGATAAGCAATACATAGATATGCTCCATAATAAAGCATTCCTGTAATTGCTAACCTCAGGGTGTTTGCTCTTGGAAATGGGAAGATAGTTTTGACCTTGTGAAAATTGGTGTTGAGAATAAAATGGTGCTATATTCATTGTCTTGCATGCCTGGAAAGGGATTCCTTTCCCAAGTCATCTAGGTTACTACTAAACAAAGTAACAAAGTGCAAAGAGGCACAAACAGGCTATGTGGTTAACTCAAAATTAAACATTAATTACAGTATCACATATTAAATGATAATATTGTTTCATTTCCTCAGTAAGAAAAGCTCCCCTATTTATTTTAATGGGGAATAAATGCATGCTCAAAATTAAAATTCTCTTGCCATGGGCAATGTGGCGTTCAGATTCCATAATAACTACTGTACGGTTTACAGTCAATCTCTTGTCTGTTGGGGGTGGAATATATAAATGGGATATATTCCAAATATCCCTTGGGCTTTTATTCTCAATACAAGGACTTCCTTTCACATTTTTTTTCTTAAACTGCTGCTTTCTCAATATGAGCGTAGGAGTGGGAAAGATGTTTAGGATTTGGGAAGGATTGGTTTAGGAGTTGCACGACCCTCTGAGTTGTCTAGACTGCTTCCTGGATCACACAATCATTCTATAAGCATTATTGAGGTTCAGAACAACAATGACTTGAAAGTGGCTGTGCCAGCAGCTTGGATGCATGGGGGCTCATTGTATTGGCACAGACATTCCATGGTTAGAGATATCAAACAACCATCACTTGAGGAGCCACCATCAAATACTTTTGCCGTGCACTTACATGAAAATAAATGGTTGCCTTGCTTGAGACATCATCCTATTTCATCAGTATCCACCTAAATCAAATGTACTAGAAATGGCTGATTCTTGTTCTCCCCCACCTTAACTGTAGAGTATTTGTGAACACTTCTATGATGTGTTGAGCATATTTTTAAAGCAGGGGTGTCAAATTCATTTCACAGAGGGCCTAGTGTCTGCAGGTTTTTGTTTTTTCCTTTCAATTAAGCCCTAGACAACCAGGTGTGGGGAGTTCCTTACTAATCAGTGACCTTAATTCATCACTTAAGTACAAGGTAGGAGCGAAAACCCACAGGCACACTCAGCCCTCCGTGAAATTAGTTTGATACGTGTGATTTAAAGTATGGTTTGCCCTGAGCATGCAAAGAATTTAAGATGGAAATCTAATATAATTAAATGAATTACGTTTATGTCACCACTGAAGTAGAGAGAAACCAGATCGTGTCAGTGAAAGACGTGATGCAACAGGGTTACATTTCTTATCAAACACATATCTATGAACTGGAATTCAAACAAATGTGTGTGGCTGGGGACACACTATTCTGTTGCATGCTCTGGATGTGTAGAATGTTTACAATCTTGTAAAGTTGTTTTCTTGTCAAGTGGTGAAAAGACGGAAGGAAATCCAGATGATGCTGAATTTGAACCCTTGAGCATGTGTATACACACACACACACACACGCACGCACGCACGCACGCACGCACACACACACACACACACACACACGTACACATAGTGTGTTTTCTGAACTTCTGGTGGCCAAACGAAACATGCATTGTCAGCAGCCTAAGGTAAGCCTTCACTGATGAGTGAGACCAGGGCAAGACAGACTCCTCATTTCAAAGTAGTTAAGCCCCTATTTAGCTCAATCACTTATTTCAGCATCTATATCTGCTCTTGATAAAATACCCAATTTCAATTACTTCTGTATGAATGGGCTCTTCAAAGATGTTCATTATCTGTACCCTCACCTGATTGGGAGAAATCGGCTTGGCATCCCAAGAATCACACTGACATTTTTATCTCTCTTTCTCCCAATCTTCACGGTCTCTTCAGGAAGAGAAGAAATGCTTTGTGTGTGACTCCACCGACGTCTATGTCAAAAGCGTGGTTAACGCCACCACCGGCCACCGAGTGGAGAATGTCGTGACCACATTCGCCCCCAACCGCCTGAAAACCTGGTGGCAGTCAGAGAATGGTGAGTTCTCGTGGGGGGAAATTGGTGGATGGCTAGTAGGTAGATGAGTTCAATTAAAGGCGACTCGGTCTTCTTTCCCCCCTCAGTATATGTTCACCCTCCAATCCCTTCCCTAACCCCTTTAATCAATGTGAAGGGAGACATCAAAGAGAAAGCAGAAATGGCTGACTTATTAGATGATGACCAGTTTCTAAACTTTGGAATGACAGGATTATCCCATGGGGAATGATTACCTAGGTGGCTGTTAGATGAGGCGGGGTTACACCCTGTGTACTGGCGGCCCGTTTGCCGAATTTGGCCCGTGTGTGGTTTTATTTGGCCCCCCACATTTTCTGAGAAAAAAACATTTATTTTACATTTTTATTGTTGGACATAATAGACTAAAAACACCAGGAAATCAGCTCCAAATTATTTTAATTTAAGAAATCAGTTCTCAAGTATTCCCACGCTTAGTAGAGAGAAACATGTAATTGTATACATATGCAAGCAAGGTTTGAAAATATGTTTCAGTCAAACATTATACTGTATCTGCTTGGGCTTCTTGAGGTCAATTTGCTATCTACAAATGATTTGTAATTATGTTCCGGCCCCCCGACCATCCACTCAAGACTTGGACATACATTTTTGCCAACACATGGCTAACCTTTGTTTAACCAGTTTAACAGCTGCTTTTAGTGAAAATGTGTTTGGAGTAACCTTTCTAGCTAATAGGCTATGTTAGAGTTTGCACTTCCTCTTCCAATTATAATATGGGGAGGTCAAAATTATTTAAAAAAAACTATGTACCAAATCTATTAGTTTTAAAATGGTGATTACTTCTCCTTGCCATTATCATTCACCTGATGAAATGACAAAACATGTGCAAAACATTTTTTTGCTGACGCATGTCCCTGGGTCACGGTCTGCCTGGGAGGGTGTCCCTCGGAAAGAACAAGTTGAAGACCCCTGGTTTTGAAGCATTGTTAATGATTACTAGGAGGCCAAAAGCATTGAAATCGTCCACAACTTAGATACAATTTCAGCTATCCCAAGTGCATCTTGCCTTGAAGAGTTAACTCACAAAAAAGTGCTGGAAGGATATAAGATTCAGAAAGTAATCTGACTAGGAGTTAGGGGAGGTTTGGCCGAGGATAAAGCGCTGGGAATATTTCTCCGGAAAGAACAGGAAGGAGGTTAATACTCACTAGTGGAGCGGCCAACTACACAGATGGGCCTGGCAAAAGAGACAGGGAATTTCCATTCATAATCCAGACATTACTGTACTAGATCCACTCTATTACAACACTGTCCCAGTAGGCCCCAGCTCAAAGCACAACACTCTTACTACCTTTTCCAACTGTCTTCTCCTCAAAAGCTGTGCAAGACCATCGCCCAAGAACACAGATCCTAATACATTTGTTTTGTTAAGTTGTATTTTTTAAATATTTTTTTTAAAGCGACTTTGAGATTCTACTTGTAATGAAAAGCGCTATATAAAATGCATGTATTATTATTATTCCATTATAATTATTATAAGCACAGGTGAGGTTCCCCCAAAACTGATGTAAAACTGACACTCAATAGTCCCATTCTACAATATAAGATGGGGGGAAACGCATTCGTGCTTAGTTGATGAACTCTGTGTTGTTGCTAAAGTAACGCATTAATTGTATATAGTCTAATGATGAGTTCGAACATTTTCTCCTGTTAATAACCTCCCTGGGATATGTGGGACGCTTGCGTCCCACTTGGCCAATAGCCAGGGAAAATGTAGAGCGCCAAATTCAAAAAAATGATATAAAATCAAACTTTCATTAAATCACACATGTAAGATACCAAATTAAAGCTACACTCGTTGTGAATCCAGCCAACATGTCAGATTTCAAAAAGGCTTTTTGGCGAAAGCATAAGATGCTATTATCTGATGATAGCACAACAGTAAACAAAAAGAGTGTAGCATATTTGAACCCTACAGGCGCAATACCAAACGCAGAAATAAAATATAAATCATGCCTCACCTTTGACGAGCTTCTTTTGTTGGCACTCCAATATGTCCCATAAACATCACAAATGGTCCTTTTGTTTGATTAATTCCGTCCATATATATCCAAATTGTCCATTTATTTGGTGCTTCCAATTTGCGCAACGTCACTACAAAATATCTCAAAAATTACCTCTAAACCTTGCCATAACATTTCAAACTACTTTTGTAATACAACTTTAGGTATTTTTAAACGTTAATAATCGATCAAATTGAAGACGGGTCTATCTGTTTTCAATACAGGAGATCAACAAACTAACGCTACTTTTCTAGTCTTGCGCAACTCTCAAACAGTACACATAACGTTACACTGATTCCAGATGGCCGTTCTTCTTCATTGCACAAAGGAATAACCTCAACCTATTTCCAACAACTGGTGACATCCAGTGGAAGCGGTAGGAACTGCAAACAGGTTGATTAGAAATCTAGCATCCCAATGAAAACTTGAACAGACAGTGACCTACATTTTTTTTTATCTGAATGGTTAGTCCTCGGGGTTTTGCCTGCTACATAAGTTCTGGTATACTCACAGACATGATTCAAACAGTTTTAGAAACTTCAGAGTGTTTTCTATCCAAGTCTACTAATAATATGCATATCTTATATTCTGGGGATGAGTAGAAGGAAGTTGAAATTGGGCACGCTATTTATCCAAAAGTGAAAATGCTGCCCCCTATCCTAGAGAAGTTATACATTGTTGCATATTGATAAGTGGTGGCTTGTTCTTGCTCTTATTGCTAAATGATAAACATAACCAATTAATATTAGTTTCACCAAAGAAATAGAGATATTTGAAATGGTTAAGTTGTTATTTGCTGCTTAACTACCCAGTAGCTATGCGTAAAATCCACTGCCCCATTTTGTGGCAAAGAAGAATGTCAGGAATCAGAACGGAAGCCATGAGCTTTATATCATAGAACAGAACTAACCATGAAAATACTATGAAGGGAGAGGTGAAGAGTTAATGCATGTTTTTTGGTCCAGAAGATGCACTGTGAAGAGTGGATAAGTGTCATGTACTGTATAGTTAACCATTCCAGCTTGTGTTATGCTTGGCTCAATTGGAAACCTGTATGTACACTCATGTTTTTGTTTCTGTCTCTCCTTCCGCTCTCCACCCTCTCTGACTTCATCACGTTTTTAAATTCTATTCTTCCCTTGCCGTTTGACCCTCTATTTTTTCTCTGTCCCCTCTATCTCTCCCTCCCTTTTAACATTATTTCTCTTTCCCCCTGTCCTTTCCCTCCTTGTCTCTTTCTCCCGCTTCTTCCTTCTTTCCCCAGGTCTTGAGAAAGTGACCATCCAGCTGAACTTGGAGGCAGAGTTTCATTTCACCCACCTCATCATGACCTTCAAGGTAACCAATGGGGAGACCGGGTCAGAGGGCTCAATGTGGGGGAGCGTGGGTAGTGTGTAAGGGGATGCTGGCTGGACCGTCTACTCTAGAGATTATCAGAAGGCTTGGCCTCGTGGGAGGTCTACCATACACACAAACACACACACACACACACACACACACACACACACACACACACACACAGCTGTGTGAGCCTGAGGAATGGAGAACAGACCGCCCACCAGTCTGGGGTTGTTCGCTCCACACAGATCTGGCCTGTATCACTTTACTCACAATTGCAGCTAATTTATGCTGTGTAACAGGAATTTTGTAATACAGCCAATATTGAACTAAACTGTGACATCAATTTTGTGTGACAAATACAGCTGAAATAACAATTTGAGATTAATTTCAAGTTATGAATAAATGTACTGTGACTGACATACCCAATGGGTAGCAGCTTATGATAGGAAGGATGTGAAGAAACATGTCTTATGTCCCTACTATCCATAGATATTTCAACATAAAGATGTTCCCGTAGTATAACCGAATTGACATTGTAATTATGGCATTATGGTATCTAATCTTTTTCGATCAGTTCACACCTAATATTGATACTATGCATGGCAGTCTCTCTTGGCTAAGAGTTGAGGAAAGACTGACTGCATCACTTCTTGTTTTTATAGGAAACATTAATGTGTTGGAAATTCACTTGCGCTATATAAGATGGAATGGAGTTCCATGCACTCATGGCTGTGTATAATACTGAACGTTTACTTAAATTTGACTGGACCTGGGGACTGTGAAAAGACCCCTGGTGACATGTCTGGTGGGGTAAGTGTGTGTGTCAGTGCTGTGTGTATGTTGACTATGCAAACAATTTCGAATTTTCCAACACATGAATGTTTCTTATAAAAACAAGAAGTGCCGCAGTCAGTCTTTCCTAAACTCAAAATTCCTGTTACACAGCATAAATGAGCTGCAAATGTGAGTAAAGTAATACAGGCCAGACCTGGTTTCAAAAAATAAATAAAGCAAAATCTCAAGGCACAAAGCCTCTCCCCTATGTGACCTACTTGTTGTGTGTATGTACTGACAGGTATGTGTAACTGATAGATGCACACATTTACTACATGTTAATGTTTTTAAATGTATGTAAATTGTAAAGTATTTTGTCTGTAATGTCTTTTCCGTTATATGTCGGACTCCAATAAGACTAGCTGTCGCCATTGGCGTTGGGTAATGGGGATCCTAATACATCATAATACATTTCTCTCCTGGCTATGGTACTCACGTCATCTTTTATTACAGCGGATGATGTACGTTTAGAAAAGGTGGGCCATTTTCCAGATGTACTCATGGTCAAATTGCTGGTTATAACCTCAGTGCATATGTATATCACCAAGATGCATAAGAATGGTTTTTCCTCTTTGACAGACCTTCCGGCCTGCTGCCATGGTGATTGAGCGGTCGGCTGACTTTGGGAAGAACTGGCAGGTGTACCGTTACTTCGCCTACGACTGTGAGTCAGCATTCCCTGCCATATCCTCGGGGCCCATGCAGAAAGTGGATGACGTCATCTGCGATTCACATTACTCCGACATCGAACCATCGACAGAGGGAGAGGTGTGTGTTTTGCATGACTGAGTTATTTATGCATGACTGAGTTATTAATTAATAACTAATTAATAACGAAGTAATAACTAATTACATATGACACAATATTCTGGATGTATTGAGAGAAAAGAAGCCATTTGAAAAAATCGTGTAATCCCACATCTGTCTCTGTAGGTCATCTTCCGAGTTTTGGATCCAGTTTTCCGTATTGAAGATCCCTACAGCCCCAGAATCCAAAGTAAGTTCCAGCTATAATATGTGTACTTAATGATGTATGTCTGCTAATAAGTTATTGTTATTATCCTTCCCATTTTTGGACAAATACCAGCTATGTTGCTTATTAACCGACTATATTGTAACTGCAAAATAAATGTCTACATACAATGACCTCAGGGCTACAAGCTAATGGCTAACACATGTCTCTTTCTCCTTTAGACATGTTGAAGATCACCAACCTAAGGGTGAAGTTCACCAAGCTGCACACCCTGGGAGACAACCTGCTGGACTCCCGCATGGAGATCAAGGAGAAGTACTACTATGCTGTCTACGACTTGGTGGTACGGGGTAACTGCTTCTGCTACGGACACGCCTCTGAGTGCGCGCCCGTCGATGGGGCTGGGGATGTTGTTGAGGGAATGGTGAGTTCTCGATGATAAGATTATCCTAGTTTTCATCGTCTACTACATAGTCCCACAAACCCGCCATCACCCAGTTGATTGCCTGTTTTGTTTTCTGTAGTACATTAGGTCAGTGGCGGACGGTGCCGTTTAAGATGAGGGAGGACGCACATTTTTTTACGAGAATGGCTTTATTTCTGTTACAGCATATTGGATGACTATCATTTATATTCCATTCACCCAACTCAATGTAACATCGATAGGTTTAGGCTGCTACATGATACTCTAATTGTCCCTATACAGACCATGAGGTTGCTACAACCTAGCCTATGAATGAAAGTTTACAATGTAGGTACACAGGTCGAGAGAAACATTTTGAGTAATCAAGGTGACAGACAGTGGCACATTCAATACTGCCTTGCATACGCTTGCCTGCATCTAGCTCAGCTGTAACAAACTCATTCCACGGAGTGTCGGAGGGATTTTAGTTTTTCCTTTCAATTAAGACCTAGACAACCAGGTGAGGGGAGTTCCCTACTAATTAGTGACCTTAATTCATCTATCAAGTACAAGGTTGGAGCGAAAACCCGCAGATACACAGCCCTCTGTGGAATGATCTGGTTGATCTTGGATGTAATCATTAGTCCAACAGTTACAAACAAGAGTTCTATTCAGGTATGTTTATCCCTGTTTCGTTTCATTTACTTCTGTTTAAGAAACGTTTTTCAACACAATCGGCAGAATGAATACAAACCTGATCACATGCAAACACAGTTCACTTTCATAGCAGCCACATACAAACAGCATGATC
Organism: Salvelinus fontinalis; assembly: GCF_029448725.1. Classification (NCBI taxonomy): domain Eukaryota; kingdom Metazoa; phylum Chordata; class Actinopteri; order Salmoniformes; family Salmonidae; genus Salvelinus; species Salvelinus fontinalis. The sequence continues at coordinate 15,186,999 of NC_074673.1, read as the reverse complement.
AGTTTGGTCGTTAATTCCTTCTCGCATCTAAGTGTGCTCCTCCTCTCATCTTTTCCTCTTGCTTGTGGGCTTCAGTGCACAACAAATCAGCTGTCTGTGACCATGCAAAAAATACTTTCCAAGCTAAATCTTCATATCATAACCCCTACACGCAGCCAACATTGTTGTCACCATATTAACTAACATCAGTCAACATAGCTACTAGAACTAACACGTTAGTAATCTCGCTTCATGCAGTACAGTGTACAGTTAGCAAGCAGTTTAGCAGTTACACCAGTGGGCCCCAGTGGCAATAAATGAATAAAACCAAAAGCTGAACTTGACTTGGAAAAGTTCCAGTGTTGGATAGCCATAGCCAGCTAGCTAACATAGCATCCTTCACTATTTTAGTCGATTGTTTGAGTAGGCTAAACTAGCTACCAGCATTCTCTAGCCATGTGAAAGTGAAAAAAATACAACTAAATATAGCTATCTCTCTCTCTCTCTTACTTCTCCTTCATTTTTAAAGAAATTCATTTGTTCCAAATTGTTCAACTATTGTCTTTTTCTCTCTTTGAGTCATCTACTAACCACATTTTATGCACTGCAGTGCTAGCTAGCTGTAGCTTATACTTTCAGTACTAGATTCATTCTCTGATCCTTTCATTGGGTGGACAACATGTCGGTTCATGCTGCAAGAACTATGATAGTTTGGAGGACGTTCTCTGGAAATTGTCATAATTACTGTGTAAGTCTATGGAAGGGGGCGAGAACCATGAACCTCTTAGGTTTTGTATTGAAGTCAATGTACCCAGAGGAGGACGGAAACTAGCTGTCCTCCGGCTACACCATGGTGCTACCCTACAGAGTGCTGTTGAGGCTACTGTAGACCTTCATTGCAAAACAGTGTGTTTTAATACATTTTTTGGGGTGACGTGAATTCACGATTCACGAAGTCTGTGCATTTACATGTGTTTGTCACTGTTTGAGAACAACTGAGTTTGTGTTGGTGAGAATGTGTTTCTCCATCTGTGTGTGCTTGGTAGACTGTGTGTGGACAACATGTGTCTGTGTGTGTACATGTTTGTCTGTCTGTGTATGCTAGGGAGAGAAAAGGCAGCGCACTTCCTGTTTAGTCTCTGCTATGGTCTGTTTACAGTCTGTGTCTGTCTGCGGCTAGGCTACTCTACCTCTTGTTCACTGTTATTATAAAGCCTATTCACCAAGAAATAGGAAAGTAACTCTATTAACTTTGGGGCAGCAGGTAGCCTAGTGGTTAGAGCATTGGGCCAGTAACCGAAAGGTTGCTAGATCGAATCTCCGAGCTGACAAGGTAAACATCTGTCGTTCTGCCCTTGAGCAAGGCAGTTAACCCACTGTTCCTAGGCCGTCATTGTAAATACGAATTTGTTCTTAACTGACTTGCCTAGTTAAATAAAGATTAAATAAATAAAACAAAACTTAAGATTAATCAAACTCTCTTATTCTTCTCAAACCCATTTTGCAGAGTGGTTGTCAAATTGATTCCCTCACATTACAATGTCTTAAAGACAAAACAAGATACAGTTACACCTTGCCTGAAGATGCCTAACATAAAAGCAACACAATCCTGTCATGAGTGACATAGTGCCTGTTATAACAGCTCAAGTCATGACACCAAATGCGTGGCACGTATCTGACATTTTGTTGAAGGTTTTAATATTGAATTGTTAGTTTGAGTCTGTCTATCTGTCAGCAAACTGGCATTTGTCCATTCAGTTTAATGCAGAACAGATGAGAGCTAGTCAACACTGTAAACATGTCCTGCAGCCATCTGGAATAGGAATACATGGACCGGCTTTCGTCTGTAGTTTCCCTTTGCTTTTGCACTGATATCTCAGATGTAATTGACCATGATGGTCAAGGGGAGCGCAGTCAAATAGCACTGAGGCCTCAGTCTCTGTACAGTAGTTGATAGATCCCTGAACTGCCCTATTAAACCCTGATTATGGCCTGTGAAATCATTTTAAGGGGGATATCAATAAATCGTTTATGTACATGCATAGCAACGAAGTAATGGCATATTCACTGCTTGTAAGTGCTTATTAATGCTAGTTTCTCACCTCTGTATGTTTTCCCTAAGGTCCATGGCCACTGTATGTGCAACCACAACACCATGGGGTTGAACTGTGAGAAGTGTCAGGACTTCTACCATGACCTGCCCTGGAGACCAGCCGAGGGACGCAATACCAACGCCTGTAAAAGTAAGCCACCTTAAGCTAACAAACTGTCTTAATAAAGAGTTCCCAAAGGGGAATATTATAGTTTGTGTCCCCTTTCAATGAATCACTTGTGATGACAGGCTGCAGTGTCTGCTCAGACCGTTTACAACCCTCCAACTGCCTTTTTATAAACACTGTGAATCAGCATGTTGTCTTTGCCCCCCTCCCTTCCCCCAATATGTCTCTCTCTCTGCAGAATGTAACTGTAACCAGCACTCAGACTCGTGTCACTTCGACATGGCAGTATACGTCTCCACGGGTAACGTGAGCGGTGGTGTGTGTAATGAGTGCCAGCACAACACTATGGGACACAACTGTGAACAGTGCAAACCCTTCTACTTCCAGCACCCAGAGAGGGACATCCGTCACCCCAGTATCTGTGAACGTAGGTTGAACCTTGAACTTCAAACTCCAACCCCCTCTACTCTTCCACACCCCACCATCCAAACCCAGTCTTTCCTATCTCCATCCATCTTTCCATCCATCCATCCTGTTATTTTCTCCCCATTACTTCTCCACCTCTTCCCCTCTACTGTTTCTTCCACTCTTCCTCCCTCCATCTCTACACTTAACTCCTACTCCCCACTCTCCCTCATCTCATCCGTGACTCTGTCTGTCTCTCTTTAGAAATATATTTGTATATTTTCTCCTCCCATCTGGCTCTTTGATCCTGCCTCTGTGGTCTGGATCTGAGAGAGAACACCTGGGTTTTTGAAGCTTTATCAGCCAAACCAGTGGTGTCTCCTTTTAACTCCAAACCACTGTAGGGTGGAGAGAGACCCTTCTCATGTGTCACCTACCCCCTAGGCTTTCATGGCTCTAGGTAGAAATTGACCTCAGGCCGCAGGGGATGCTGACCTCAGACTAGCATCTGGGAGAACTTCATCCTAAACTGCTTTGATGTGTGAATGATGGGCTTGTTAGGCTTTTCATACTTGTCTCACCAGTGTTTTGAGTCCTTGTGTTTGAGGTGTGTGAGAGAGAACTTCCATTCAAGTTTCAAGTTTTTTATTGTTATCACGTTCCTGACCTGTTTTCCTTTGTTTTTGTATTTGTTTAGTATGGTCAGGGCGTGAGTTGGGGTGGGCATTCTTTGTTATGTATTTCTATGTTGGGTTCTTTTCTATTAGCCTTATATGGTTCTCAATCAGGGACAGGTGTTTGACGTTTCCTCTGATTGAGAACCATATTAAGGTAGGCTGTTCTCACTGTTTGTTTGTGGGTGATTGTTCCTGTGTCTGTGTATGTCGCACCACATGGGACTGTTTCGTTTTCGTTCGTTTGGTTAGTCTGTTCCTGTTCGTGCGTTCTTCGTGTTTATGTAAGTTCACATGTTCAGGTCTGTCTACGTCGTTTTATTGTTTTGTAATTTTCCAAGTGTTTTTTCGTGTTCGTCTTTGCATTTAATAAATCATTATGTCTACATACCTCGCTGCGTGTTGGTCCGATCCATGCTCCTCCTCGTCTGAGGAGGAGAACGAATATGACAGCCGTTACAATTGTCACTTGCACAAGTACAGTGAAATGCCTTACTTGCTTGCTCTTTCCCAACAATGCTGTAACACCCTTTGTAAGCCTTTTTTCTTCCCTTTGGTATTCAGTTTGATATTATTGTTAGCCTGCAGGTAGCTACAGTAGCTACTAAATTCTTCAAGCAGATGAAAGAACATTTTTAAGGGATTTTAAAATAACCTTCAGAGATTATAATATGTACCTTTCTTGAAGAGGATGTACTTCCCTTATGAAAGATCAAATACCTCCCATTGATACTGAGCTTGACCATTTCCTTTTGCTTGTTAAGTCTGACTTCCATTCCATGAATGTGGATTTCACAATTTTTTCTTCGTCCTGTTAGCTAGTCACCATTACAGCTTTCTACTCCCCCAGTTCCACTCGCAATACTCAATTTTACATCATAATGCCTAACTCAATGTTCCTGATGTTTCTCCATCTCTGTAGCGTGTAACTGTGATCCGGTGGGCTCTCTGAATGGTGGGATCTGTGACAGGATGACTGATGTGTCGTCTGGACTGATCGCTGGCCAGTGTCGCTGCAAGCCCAATGTGGAGGGAGAGCAATGTGACCAGTGCAAACAGGCCCACTACGGCTTGGGAGACCACCTTCTGGGCTGCATGGGTAAAGACACACACACACACATTTACTCATGTGTTATTGGAGTCTGTAGCTTTTTCAGGCAGTAAGATGTCTACATTTTATTTGAATACCTATAAATTGTTGTTTTTCCCAGCCTGCACCTGTAATGCCCTGGGGACAGTTCCTGGAGGGAGCCCATGTGATACAGACTCGGGAGGCTGTTACTGCAAACGCCTGGTCACCGGGAGGGACTGTGACCAATGTATGGTAAGGAACATTATTTTTCTGATTTACATACTTGTACACAAGAGTCGCTAATCAAAGTCCACATTGCTGTCTGATGTACCAAAAGGTTAACGCTTTCACTCTGTAAGAGATAGTTGACTTATGATCTCATGGCATTTGACGTCACCAATGGCCACTAGTTACACATCTGCTACACACATCTACTACATACACTGCTTCAGAAAGTTTTCACACCCCTTGATTGTTTACACATTTTGTTGTGTTACAGCCTGAATGTAATATTTTTGGGGGTCACTGGCCTACACACAATACCCCATAATGTCATAGTGAAGTTATGTTTTTCAACGTTATTAATATTATAATATTTTTTTAATGTTCTTTTTTTTTTACAAATAAATTAAAATTAGAAATTGAAATGTCTTGAGTCAATAAGTATTCAACCCCTTTGTTAAGGGAAACCTAAATATTTCAGGAGTATAACAAGTCACAATAATTTGCATGTGTGTAATAATAGTGTTTACATGATTTTTGAATGACTACCTCATCTCTGTACCCCACACATACAATTATCTGTAAGGTCCATCAGTCGAGGAGTGAATTTCAAACACTGATTGCACCACAAATACCAGGGAGGTTTTTTAATGCCTGGCAAAGAAGGGTACTTATTGGTAGTTTGATTTTTTTTAAGCAGACATTGAATATCACTTTGAGCATGGTGAAGTTATTAAAACACTTTGGATGGTGTATCAATACAGTCACTACAAAGATACAGTCGTCCTTCCTAACTCAGTTGCCGGAGAGGAAGGAAACCCCTCAGAGATCAGGCCAATGGTGACTTTAAACAGTTACAGAGTTGAATGGCTGTGCTAGGAGAAAACTGAGAATGGATAAACAACATTGTAGTTACTCCACAATACTAACTTAATTGACAGACTCAAATGAAGGAAGCCTTTACAGAATAAAAATATTCCAAAATATGCATCCTGTCACGTTCCTGACCTGTTTTCTCTTGTTTTATATGTCTTTATTGGTCAGGGCGTGAGTGTTGGGTGGGCAGTCTATGTTTTCTATTTCTATGTGGGGTTTTGTGTTCGGCCTGGTATGATTCTCAATTAGAGACAGGTGTGTATCGTTTGTCTCTGATTGAGAGTCATACTGAGGCAGCCAGGGTTTCACTGGTGTTTTGTGGGTGTTTGTTTCCTGTGTTAGCGTTTGGGCCACACAGGACTGTTGCAGGTTAGTCACGTTTGTTGTTTTGTTAATTTGTAGTGTTTGTTGGTTTGCCATTAAAATCATGAATACCTCCTACTCCGCATCTTGGTCCGATCCATGCTCCTCCTCGTCTGAGGAGGAGAACGACAGTGACAGCCGTTACACATCCTGTTTGCAAGAAGGCACTAAAGTTATACTGCATAACATGTTGCAAAGCAATTCACTTTTTGTCCTGAGTACAAAGTGTTATGTTTGGGGCAAATCTAAAACAACACATTACTCCATAGTTTCAAGCATAATGGTGGTTGCATCATGTTATGGGTATGCTTGTAATCGTTAAGGACTGGGGATTTTTTTCAGGATAAAAAAAGAAACAAAATGGAGCTAAACCTACTGTAGAGTAAAACCTGGTTCTGTCTACTTGAAGAATTTAAAAAAGAATAATGGCCAAATGTTGCACAATCCATGTGTGGAAAGCTCTTAAAGACTTACCCAGAAAGATTGTAATCACTGCCAATGGAGCTTCTACCAAGTATTGACTCAGGGGTGTGAATACTTATGTAAATGAGATATTTATGCATAAACTTTTCTAAAGATATGCAAAAATGTCTTAAAACATGTTGTCACTTTGTCATTGTGGGGTATTGTGCATAGATGGGTGTCATTAAAGGGTTGTTTTTAACAATGTGCGTGTGTGTGTTTATGTGTCCTACAGCCTCAGCACTGGGGGCTAAGCAATGACATGGATGGCTGCAGACCATGTGACTGTGACCTGGGTGGAGCCATCAATAACGAGTGAGCTCAAAGTTCACCTGGCTAATTCATTAATCTAAATGCCTCACTTAAAAAATGTATAATTTCTAAACGATTCTTCATAGTTGCCTCTTTTCATACAGCCACAGAAGTCTTAAAAGGAACTGTTACCTTGAATGCAACACTAAGATGAACACTTTTTAAACTCTGATTAAACTCCCTGACATTCCCTCCCTGTCCTCTCTCTCTCTCTCACTCCAGTTGTTCCCAAGAGACTGGTCAGTGTGTGTGTCGAGAACACATGTTTGGCCGGCGCTGTGACCAGGTGGAGTCAGGCTTCTACTTCATCGCCCTGGACCACTACACCTACGAGGCAGAGGATGCCAAATTTGGACCTGTGAGTTACCTTTCTACCTTTGACCTTTGGCCAATGACCCTGATGTGTCTTTCTTCTTCTAAGTTCTTCTGGGATCATGGGTGTTCCCTACTAATCCTTGTGACTCTTTTCTCCCTCTCTATCTCCAGGGTGTGACAGTAGTGCAGAGACCCCACCCTCAGGACCGTGGCCCCACCTGGACAGGGATAGGTTTCGTCAATGTTCCCGAGGGGGCCTACCTGGAGTTCTCCATTGACAACATCCCCCACTCCATGGAATATGACATCCTCATCCGCTACGAGCCTCAGGTCAGTCCCAGCACATACTGCCTTCCCAATGGACGTAAACTCCGGGGCACATGAGTGTCAGAGGGTTTTAATTTCTTCCTTTACTTAATTGATTATGTTAGGTAACGTCACTGCTTGTCAAGGTCCTGTCATTACCCTTTTGTTTACCTGTTTACCAATGTCTATGTACCTGTTACGTTGCCGTAGTTACCAGACCAGTGGGAGGAGGTGTTGATGACGGTGATGCGGCCCAGTGTGATTTCAGCTGACAGTCGCTGTGCCAACACCATGCCTGACGACGACAACCAGATGATATCCCTCCACCCCGGATCACGGTAAACACACACCGCCTCCTCTGTCAATGTTGAGGAAGGAGGACTGTTGGGTAACTGGTGGGTGGGTGTGAGAGATGAACTCTGAGTCTGTATAGTAGGTATCCACTGAGTCTGTATATTAAGTATCCTCTGAGTATTTATATTAGGTAAACTCCAAAGCTGTATATTAGGTATACTTTGAGTCTGTATATTAGGTATCCTTTGAATTTGTATATTAGGTGGTAGATTCTTGTCTGTATATTAGGTATACTTTGAGTCTGTATATTAGGTATCCTCTGAATTTGTATATTAGGTGGTAGATTCTTGTCTGTGTATTAGGTATTCTCTGAGTCTGTGTATGCACCATGTATACGCCCTGAGGGTTCCCCTTTGAAAACACTGATTTAGTGTGTGTCATAGGAGTATTTTTTAAACATGTGTTTTCTGACATCCATCTCTCTCTCTCTTGTCTCTTCAGATATGCAGTGCTCCCCAGACCAGTGTGTTTCGAGGCAGGGATGAACTACACTGTTCGTCTGAGTCTGCCCCTCTACTCCGCACTCAGTGACGTCCAGTCCCCATATACACTCATCGACTCGGTTAGTTCACACACACTGTCAAACACGTAGACACAACTCTGACTTTTGCTTGAAATATCCATCGATGTCTATTCGAGAGTTAGGCAGAAATTTCAGCTACTAGGATTTCATATTAGTTTTGGGCCCTTGCTGACTCCATACTAAATCTCATTCCATCTCCTGTAACTTTCTTCCCCATCTGTAGATTGTGCTGATGCCCCACTGTAAGAACCTGGAGATCTTCACTGGCTCTGAGGGCGGTGACTTGGCCACCAGCAGTGCCTGGGACACCTTCCAACGCTACCGCTGTCTGGAGAACAGTCAGAGCGTAGTGAAGACCCCGTCCACAGACATCTGCCACAACTTTATCTTCAGCATATCCGCTCTGCTGCACCAGGGAGCTAAAGGTATGGCACCACACTCCAGTCATGTGTGCTTGAACATACTTGTTTGCTCATGTATGGGTTTTTCAACTAAGGGTTTAAAAGGGTTTCTTAACTAAAGGTCTAAGTAGGTTTTTTAACTAAAAGTGGAACTGACAGCGTTTTAGAAACATAAAATCGTATTAAAATCTGTTCATATACACCCCTAGGAAGAATATAATGCCTTTAAAAAAAAACATTTTATGGGAAGCGATCACTTATATAAGGTCATTTTCACATTTTCATACTTTGATAGAAGGTTTGGTAATGACGTAAGAGATTTGTGAAAATTCTATAGCAATATGGAGTGGGAAAGCGGCTGTGCATTTGGACAATTAATAGACACTGCAGTAAATAAAACCTAATAAAAACATATCAGTCTCGTTCAGGACCTGACTCTACACAGACCGGTGCGCCATAGCCAATCAGAGCTGCAGTAAGCCTACAGTGTTCAGACCCCTTGACTTTTTTCACATGTTGTTACATTACAGCCTTATTCTAAAATTAATTAAATTGTTTTTATCACTCATTAATCTACATACAATACCCCATATTGACAAAGCAAAAACAGGTTTTTAGAAATGTTTGCTAATTTATATATATATATATGAAATATCACATTTACATAAGTATTCAGAACCTTTACTCAGTACTATGTTGAAGCTCCTTTGGCAGCGATTACAGTATTGAGTCTTGTTGTGTATGACTCTACAAGCTTGGTACACCTGTATTTGGGGAGGTTCTCCCATTCTTCTCTGCAGATCCTCAAGCTCTGTCAGGTTGGATGGGAAGCATCGCTGCACAGCTATTTTCAGGTCTCTCCAGAGATGTTAGATCGGGTTCAAGTCCAGGCTCTGGCTGGGCCACTCAAGGACTTTCGGAGACTTGTCCCAAAGCCACTCCTGTGTTGTCTTGGCTGTGTGCTTAGGGTCATTGTCCTGTTGGAAGGTGAACCTTCACCCCAGTCTGAGGCCCTGAACACTCTGGAGCATGTTTTCATCAAGGATCTCTCTGTGCTTTGTCCATTCAACTTTGACTCAATCCTGACTAGTCTCACAGTCCCTGCTGCTGAAAGACATTCTGATAGCATGATGCTGCCACCACCATGCCAGGGATGTTGCCAGGTTTCTCCAGATGTGGCGCTTGACATTCAGGCCAAAGTGTTCAATCTTGGTTTCATCAGACCAGAGAATATTGTTTCACATGGTCTGAGAGTCTTTAGGTGCCTTTTGGCAAACACCAAGCGGGCTGCCATGTACCTATTACTGAGGAGTGGCTTCCATCTGGCCACTCTACCATAAAGGCCTGATTGGTGGAGTGCTGCAGAGATGGTTGTCCTTGGAAGTTTCTTCCATCTCCACAGAGGAACTCCATAGCTCTGTCAGAGTGACCATCGGGTTCTTGGTCACTTTCCTGACCAAAGCCCTTTTCAAGGGCTCAATTTGGCCGTGAGGCCAGCTCTAGGAATAGTCTTGGTGGTTCCAATCTTCTTCCATTTAAGAATGATGGAGGCCACTTTGTTCTTGGGGACCTTCAATGCTGCAGACATGTTTTGGTACCCTTCCCCAGATCTGTGCCTCGACACAATCCTGTCTCGGAGCTCTACGGACAGTTCCTTCGACCTCATGGCTTGCTTTTTCCTCTGACATGCACTGTTAACTGTGGGACCTTATATAAATCAAAATGTTATTTGATTTATATAGACAGGTGTGTGCCTTTCCAAATCATGTCCAATCAATTGAATTTACCACAGGTGTACTCCAGTCAAGTTGTGGAAACATCTCAAGGATGATCAATGGAAACCGGATGCACCTGAACTCAATTTCAAGTCTCATAGCGAAGAGTCTGAATTCTTATGTAAATAAGGTATTTCTGTTTATTATTTTTAATACATTTTGCTAAAATTTCTAAAAACCTGTTTTCGCTTTGTCATTGTGGGGTATTGTGTGTAGATTGCTAAGGCTGAATAAGGCTGTAACATAACAAAATGTGGAAAAAGTTAAGGGGTCTGAAAACTTTCCGAAGGCTCTGTATATGCAAATAAGCCATTTTCCACACACTCCTGCTACTAATGTTAGCCAGCATGAGATGACCTCAAATCTAATGAGGGCACAGTAGATAAACCCTTCTCAAATGTTTTCAAGTTGTAGTTGGCTGTAAAAATTGCACTGATAAATTATGGGGAATAGTAGCCAGCTTACCCTTCTGTGGCTTGCCTGCCAATGCATGTTTGTCTCAACCCACGTTTTGACAACTGAATGGGAACTTGCCTGCCTGCCCGTCCGCCCATTTGATTGATGCTAACTGCATTTGATTGGCAACTAAGAGATATGCTAACTGTGGATAGTCGTTCAAGTTCAGCATGGCTAGTAATTTCACATTTCTTGCTAGCTAACCAAATATCTCTAGCTGTAGCCACCGAAAAACTCTTCCAATCGTCACATGAAATGACATCCTCCCAGCAGCTAGCTAGTTAGCTGCTGGGAGGATGTCATTTCATTTGACGATTGGATTAGTTTTTCGGTGGCTCTGGGTTTTTAGCTTGCTACATAAATGGATAAGCTAGCCTATTAGCCATGTTATCTGGTCATTGCCCTTGCTAGTTTGATTGTATTGACATTCCCAGCCTTCTTTACAGTTGTCTGTTTTTGTCCAAAATATTCAGTCAATGAAACTGAAACAGTGAACCTGAATTGCTGGAGGCAGCAAACAATGTACCAGGCCAGCTGTGATTTACAACCTGATAGCAATATTTGCTGGACGACCAAGAAATGTATTGGTGAATAAGCTATATTAATTATGCAGTGAACTGCATCCATCTATTCTGACAACAATACCTTACTCTACGTCATGGAATTTAGACTCAAATAGAACCTATTTTTATGCAGTTGGTTTTGTAGCATAAACTGGGAATTTTATATTTTTTACTGATATTATGATTGCCTATTTGTTTCATATCTGCAAAGTAGTTCAAACGCTGTCAGTTCCACTTTAACTAAAGATGGTTTCTTAACTAAAGGTCATTATCATAAAGTTTGTGTGTCAATCACATACAATTGACCCTGGTCGGCATTGTTTGTAAATGACAGGATTTCATTCCAATGTTGTCCTCCGTCTGACAATCATCCTCAGTCCATCTCCTCGTACACTCCCTACACTAAAAGTATATTTTTCTCTCCTCTATACATCAGCTGTTTCAATCCCTTTCTTTTCTTATCTGTTTATTTCCTTTCCTTTCATTCCGTATCTTATCCCTTCCTGTGCCTCTGGCATATTGCCGTTGTCTTCAGTTTCCAACCCATGTCCCCCATCAACAGTTACGCTATGTCTGTCTACTCTCCTCATGTGTGGACTTGTATTGGACCCTGGGGCCCTAAGCTTGATTTATAAGCCCTCTCGGATCTTGACACACTGAAAAGACCACAGAGGAAATTTCTCAGCCCGCCGCAGCAGTAAATCTCCTACCCTGCCAGACAGTGAGAACTTGTCTCTGTTGCCAGTCTAGTAGTATATACCGGGTCCATGCTATCGTAGGACAGATTTCATGGATTTATTCATGTAGGTGGTCTGATTAGATTACAAGAGTATAACATAATATAAAAGATGAAGTCAAATATAATACTCTATTATCTTGAGAAAAACTTTTCTGAACACATGTAAGCATCAAGGAAAATTAAACATAGCGTCTATATCACAGCACTTAAATTGCAACATGTAGTTAAATGAGAATGAATTGTTATTGAAATATGACCTAAGTGTGATATGATTTTATTGTATACATTTTTTCTTGGGAATGCAGTCAGTATGAGTTCAAATCCTCCCAGCTGTGAAAGTCACATAATCCTGTCTCACTTAGCAGGTTTTTTGAGGTCTCCTGCACAGATGTAGGTCCCTCATCTACACATTGCTGCAGGTCTTTAAAAATCCTGTGGTTTCGCCTTTCCCTTTTAAGTCTTACCCCATTCTTAGCAGTTGGTAAAGATCAGAGCGTCTAAACCACAGTCTTCAAGTTCTGCGTTTAATAATCTAGTCCCATAAATAATTAGCCTATCCTAGATCTGAAGGTTCCCACCTTGCTGTGGTGTCCACTTACACAATAGTGGTTTGGAGAAGTTTCAGATTTATGAGGACAGCAGAGACTTCAGAGGATAGTGTTGAAGGAGTCTAGGCTTGGGCAGAGTCTGGCTTAGAGCATGTCAGTACCCGCTCGGGGGATGTTTAGTGGATATAGGGACACAACACTTACACTCTGTAAGGTTGCATGTACGTAAGCTTGAACACACACACACCACACACACGCCCATGCTTGCTTAAAATCCCCCTCCCATGATGTGACCCAGTGAATACCAGTTCACTTGTCTCTCTCCTCCACATGGACTCAATGTCTTCTATGGAAAGTCTGGTCCCTGGCTTTCTCTTTATTTCCACTCATCTATTGAGAAGGTTACAGGCCCTGTCAGCCTGTAAGGGTAATATATATAAAAAGTGTTGTTGATTAAATATCTCAGTCGCCTTAATTAATAAAACAAACCTTTGTTAGTATGTCAGAAGCAAGATGTATTGAGATAAAGGGTTAACCAGAGTTTTATGTACAGTTAGTACTTATACCATATTCAAAACAGCTTGGGTATCCAGCAGCAACTATTGCCCCCATTTGAACTGATCATTCCAGATTATGTGTTCAACTCAATTTTAAGCCCATTCCCTCCCTCTCTCACTCTCTCTTTAATATTTCCTCCTGTATTTGTTTTCCCAGCATGCCAGTGTGATCCGCAGGGCTCTCTCAGCACGGTGTGTGATGCCAGCGGCGGGCAATGCCAGTGTCGCCCCAATGTAGTAGGCAGGAACTGTGACAAATGTTCCCCTGCCACCTACCTCTTTGGACCCAGTGGCTGTAGATGTGAGTTTGACTGAATGAAAAGTGACTGAGTGTATGTGTTTTGTATTGCAAAAAAAAGGCACTGAATCGGACACTCATCACTTTCTGTGCCCGCTCTCTCCCCCCCAGCCTGTGATTGCAATCCCCAGGGATCGGAGCATGCGTTCTGCCATGAGGCTACTGGCCAGTGTGCTTGTATCCCCGGGGCGTACGGCCGTCAGTGTGACCACTGTTTGCCGGGACACTGGGGCTTCCCCAACTGTCGCCCCTGCACCTGCAATGGCCACACTGAGCAGTGTGACCCCTACTCTGGAGAATGCCTGAACTGCCGAGAACAGACCACCGGGCACAACTGTGAGAGGTCAGACAAGTGTTAGTCTTGGTTGAGGAGTCAGGGGTCAAGGGTTAAGGAGGCTCATTGGTGTATGTGCTGGATGGGTCGGCATTAGAATAGGTAGTCAATCAGTCTCCTAAAATATAGATAACTTAGATATTATAGACATGCATGTGAATGATAGAGTGATTATGACCAACCACCTTATGCCTTTTCCCTACAGGTGTCTGGAAGGTTACTATGGCGACCCTGTCCTGGGTTCAGGGGATCACTGTCGTCCCTGTATGTGTCCGGACGGGCCAGGTAGCGGGCGGCAGTTTGCCGGTGGATGTTATCACGGTCTGGACTCTCACTACCAGGTGTTTTGTATCTGCAGCCCTGGATACAGAGGTAGGCAGCCAATAACAACCACTTGCCAAGTTGTATAGAGCACCCTGTAAACTAGCAGCGCATGGCAGGATTACTCATGTCAAAGTGCTTCTGTTCAGACCTGTTTCCTAGGAAGCAGTAGATTTGTATGCATTCTTGTTACATTGTGGAAGCTTGGTGACTGTCCACGATGTATAGCTGCCGGCCGTGTACATTTACAGTTTGATATATGGCTTGATTTGACAGGAGGACATATGTTATTGTGGCAGTAAATGTATAGGCAGTTATTATTTCTGATTGTGAGGATAGGTGAAAAGATGTGTTGTTGTAGAGGTAAGTGATGACACTGTTTTTGGTGAAGGGTTAATTAAGCACGTTGCTCTCTCTCCTCCCCCTTTTACCTCTCGTTTCTTCTCTCTTCCTCTATGTTTTCCTCTCCCCTACAGGTGCCAGATGTGAGGAATGTGCCCCAGGTTACTATGGAAATCCCCATGAGAACGGCGGGCAGTGCCAACCATGCCAGTGCAACAACAACATTGACATGCTGGACCAGGAGTCCTGTGATGCCAGGACAGGTGAATGTCTCAAATGTCTCTACCACACCGAGGGTCGAGGCTGCCACAGCTGCAAGCTGGGTTACTATGGAGATGCCCTCACACAAAATTGCAGAAGTGAGTAAATTTTTTTTACTTGCAACTCTTTATGTGTTTGTCATATCAATGTGAGTGGTTGTCATTGTCCAATTGCTAACCTGCTAACGACGTCTCTTCTCTCCCTCAGAGTGTGTGTGTAACCACCTGGGTACCAACCCAGCCACGTGCCCGGCGGTGAGCAACTGCCACTGTGATCTGGGCAGTGGGCAGTGCCAGTGTCTACCAAATGTGGTGGGTCAGCACTGTGACCAGTGTGCCCCCGACACCTGGAACATGGCCAGCAAGAAGGGCTGCGAATCTTGCGACTGTGACCCCAACCACTCATTTGGAACGTCCTGCAACGAGGTGGGTTCTCACAAGGCCACACCCTTCTTCTGTTGGGTCTTAATACTCCTGTCTCTTTAATCCTATCCTAATGTCACATTACTAATATTTATGTGTTTTGTCCACAGCTGAGTGGCCAGTGCTCCTGTAAACCTGGCTTTGGGGGTAAAATGTGTCAGGAGTGCAGAGAGTTGTTCTGGGGAGACCCTGAAGTCAAATGCAATGGTGAGTTGCCACATCTCAATCAGAAGCATATTAGTTATCGGTGCTGGCATTACACTGCCTAAATCCCCATCTTGACACACATTAAGGAGTGTGTGTGTGCGCATGTGTGTGTGTGAGAAAGCTCCAACCCAACTATTTTAAATTGCAACACACACAAAGCAGGCCTTTAGTGTTAATCATTGAGATATAACAAGCAGCCCCATTCCCCTAGCCTCTTATCATGGGAATGTGTAGGAGTTTCAGCTGTGGTGGAGAAATTCACAGCATCCTCTCCTTACTGTGGGAGCCAAAATTAAGGCCAGATGTGCTCTCTCACCCGACGTCTGTGTTTCTATGACGAACAGGCGGGGGATCTGTCCGAGCCTCCCAATATCCCGCCGTCCCCACAATGCACCTTTGTTCTGATGGGGTGTCCTGTTGGAGGGACAGCTGTCCAACACAGTGCTTGCTGCTGACAGAAAGGAGCCTTTGTCCCAGGGTAACGTCACTGGAGCAGAGCAGCCTGCTTAATTATCTACTGAAGGACACATGAATTGGCTTCTGATGTAGGCTAGTCCCTTGAGTGGAAACGTGCAGTGAATGTATAAATGGCTCACTGTGGTAGTTGAATCTACTTTAAACTTCTGTATGCATTGTTACCAATGAAATTAGAAAATTATTGTGATCAAACTAAAATTGCAGAGGTCACTTTGACGGCTGTTTAAACATCGAACTCCTTCCAGGCAGGATGCACCATGTCAATTGCGTCATAAAAGTCCTTGCTGTCCCGTCACAGTGCAGTTTTCTCAGGCTTGTGGCTTGCTGCTACTAGCAGGGAGTGTTGCATTCCGGAAAGGTTTGTGTTTCTTCGCTCTGCGGAGAAGGATCTGTGTTGACAGTCCTGACTGTTTGTTTGGAGAAGGAAGTCTGCTCTGGTTCCCTGATATCGGATTACCTCATTTACCGCAACTAATGTTGACATACCCCTAATCTGGATCAGTCTAACAGCCAAACATTTCACTAAAACTAGCTTCAAATGGTGCAGATCCCTGTTAGTTTGTGGTATGTTGGTTTCTCTGGAAACATAGTAACGTTGTACACTTTGAACAATTCAATGAAGGGAGGGAACGGTCAACTGCTCAATTTGTGGTCACATTAATTGATATCACAGTTACTTTCTTGTGCACCTCCAGCCATTTTTGTGGCTTTTGCAATGATTTGACCCTTTTAATCACATCAGTTTACCATTTGAAGACTGTCTGTCTGTGGGAGCCATGTCTACTGTTTCTGGTTCATCAAAGCCTTTGTGGCTGTGTGTGTGTGTGTGTGTGTGTGTGTGTGTGCGTGTGTGCGTGTGTGCGTGCGTGCGTGCGTGCGTGCGTCTGTGTTGGCCCATGGTGAAAGACTGCTCCAGCTGTAGACCATTAAAGATGTCGTTTACTGATGTGCCCCCATCATCCCCCCACACAGAGGAATAGAAGCCATGGTGGGATCCATGTCACTAAAACAGCTGGAATTTCCCTACCCTGCCTGCTCGCAATCATCTTATCTGACCTGTAACATACAACAGATTCTGTGTAGAAAAGAAAGAAAAGAGGTCCAGCTACCTTCTATAAAAGGCCTTTATTAAAAATTTGTGCGATTTTGTTAGAAACAGCCGAAAGCCTGCGTTAATCAGCCATGTCTTACTGCGCCATGGATTCCAGTTCCCTCTACATATTGCTTGTAGTGTGTTTAATCTGCTCTGAGGGCCATTGTTAATTTTGACGGGTAGGGGGTGAGGGTCAATATTTACCTCTCTTCCGTACCTGGCCTATGTGGCCATTTTGTGTGTCAAAGCCATCACCCAGTGTAAACAGAGGCTGTGCTTTAATCTGCAGTGGGGGAGGGGGCTGTGTGAATGGGGACCTTCAGAGGTGGTGCTGTAGTGTGGTGTGTGGGGCCCTAGTTTGGGGCTGTCTGCTGATAATGGAGACTGGTGAGTGACTCCCCACACAGCCAGTTAACGCACAGAGGAAGAGAGACAGGGGAGACAAAAGGACAGGTCACATTCATTACATATTTCCACTGAGCCCAGGCCCCTCATCCTCCTGCCTTACAAAACTATAGGAGGATTACGCCACACATCTAAGCCCCCATTTCCCATCCTCTTTTGTTGCTTTAGCACCCTGAGGTGACAAAAAGTAATTTTTCAGGATGTGTGTACATCTACACATTTGTAAAGGTTTGTGGTTGTACAAATGTGTGGTTTGTGCAAGAAAGTATGTACACTTCACCATACATTCTTCAAGTTTGTGTGTAAGAGTGGTACCACAGGAGGTACCACAGTTAGGTATATGGTTGTCATCAGTGGTTCCTGGGGGGTTGTTTGCAGAGTCTTTAGGGGCCCCATGGTGGCCCCTTTGTTCTCCACACACTCTACACACTTCCCTTAACAAGGCTTTGAAGTGGGCAAACATCCTCCTCTTTCTCCATTCCTCCTCCTCCGCCCCCCTTCTCTCCATCCCATCTCACTCAACCAGCCCCCCTTAAGTCACTGGGTTAATGTGGATGGCTGCGGTTCATTGATCTTTGGCTCACCAGAATTTCAACTGACATCATCTTTACGAGTTGAAACTCCACCGAAAACATTTTATCCACCAGTCAATACATCAGCTGGCCACTCTTAATACTCCCAATGGACACTCACCCAGAAATACATGTAGGCTTACCAGTATATTTAAAATGCAATATGGCTAGCATTAAAGAACTTGAATTATAATGAAAATTAAGTCAAAAGTATTATTAGAACCAAAGGTTAGGCTTGCTAGTCCACATTTCAGAGGTGCTTACAACAGGGTGCTAACTGTGCTTGACACGTTAACGCGTGATTACAAACCTATAAAGGTTACGACCCATAAAGCAACAGGAGCTCCCATCCTTTCCCCTCTCCACAGTGGAGCACTTTGAAATGACTTTAGGAGGATCCCAATAAACTGAATGAGTTTGTAAGTTGACCTGACGAGACAGACGTGTCCTTTGAGGTCAAGATGTCTAGCGAGAGAGAGGCTGGCTGCTTAAAAGCACTTCCCTGGCTTTGTAAGACCGCTTTATAGGCTCTTGTCCATTGTTATGGAACATCATCAACCTGTTTGAAATGTCTCCCTCCCATTCAGGATCTCTGGAAGGTGACTGACTAGTCAGGATCAGGATGGAACAAAATTAGTTGTAGAAAAAGTGTTGTTTTTTGAGTCATGCTCAAACAGTTTCAGAGTTGAATGAAAAAAAGGCTAGACTAGTAGTAAAACCTATGTTTCCTATTGCCTTGCAGCGTGCGACTGTGACCCACAAGGCATTGCCGAGCAGCAGTGCAACAAGGCCAACGGTAACTGTGTGTGCTTGGAGGGCGTGTCTGGTCCCCGCTGTAACCTCTGCGCCCGGGGCTACTCTGGCACCTTCCCCTACTGCGAACGCTGCCACCAGTGCTTCGCCGACTGGGACGTGATCGTAGGTCAGCTGACCAATCAGACCCACAGGCTGGTCAACAAGGTGAACACCATCAAGGCCAGCGGCATCACCGGACCATACAAACATGCCATAGATAACATGGAGCAGAGCGCCGGGTCCATAAGAACTATCCTGGCCCAGAACCCGGCTACACAGCCACTGTCAGAGATACAGCAGCTACTGGAGCAGGCCACGTAAGTGGGGTCAAAGGGTGGGGTCAAAATGGGTCATTGACAATATTTATCAATAGCAAAAACAGTAGTAGACACATCAAAAGCAATAATATACTAATTATTTCTGTATGATCCATTTCTGTTCTTTAGAGATCTAATGGAAGAGATGAGCAACAAGCTGAACCTCACTGAGGAGGCGTTGGCCCAGGTATCATCTGATGACAACAGCACCAACACCAAACTGGACTCTCTCAAAGAGGACGCCCAGAAACTGGATCGCACCGTCAAGGAGCTGCTGGACCAAGTGGAGCTCATCAAGAACTCTGATGTTCGGGGTAAGGGACTGGGACAAGGCTGTTCGACTTGTTGATGATTGTGATATACAATGTCATGTCCATTATACTTCCATTTGTCAACTCTGTGAAATTGAACATTGTTTTTGTAATGACAGGAGCGACAGACAGTGTCACAAAGTACTACCAGCAGTCTCTGGCTGCTGGGGCTCAGGCCAACGCCTCCACCACCGACCCAGGCAACCCCGTAGAGAGCTCTTTTGTTCTAAGACAAGCTACGGAGGACAAGATGAACGACACCAGGGACGAGTTCCACAGGAGGCAGGAAGAACACGCCAAGAGACTGGATGACCTGGCGGATCAGCTGGAGACATTGGACCTATCAGAACTCAGTGAGAAGGTAAGGCCAAGCAAGGCCATAACTGTGGCCTGAAACTGGCTTGCTGATGTTGATCTGAGTTTGACACAGATCAGACTCAGTCAAATTCCAGTTTGCAAGATAAAACCATCGAAAACAAGACATTTTCTTGAGCTGTTAAATCAAAGCTTCTGTGTAGGTCAGGAAGAATGATAGGTTTGATTGAATGAGAAGCATATGCTTAGATCCCATTTGAACTTGTCAACTCTTTTCACTCTACTGCGCCTCTCTCTGCAGACGTGCGGCAGCCCAGCTGGTGAGGCGTGTGTAGACTCTCCGTGCGGGGGTCTGAGTTGTGTGGACTCTGAGGGGAACAGGAGGTGTGGGGGCGAGGGGTGTGACGGTCTGGTCACCCTGGCCAACAATGCCTGGCATAAGGCCAACCACTTTGACCAGGAGATCCTCACGGCCATGGAGGAGGTGGACAAGCTCTCCAAGATGGTGAGATCCTGTCTTTGAATTAAAATGAACCAACTCTCTTTAGACAAGAAATACACCCACTTTGGTTCCTAACCTGTTTGTTTGTGATCAGGTGTCAGAGGCCAAGGTGAAGGCAGATGAGGCCAAGCTGAGTGCCCAGGACGTGCTGCTGAAGACAAATGAGACCAAGCAGCGCGTGGACCAGAGCAATGAGGAGCTGCGCAGCCTCATCCGACAGATCAGAGACTTCCTCACACGTATGTCTACTCCTCCAATCAACTACATATGTTTATTAACCTGTGATTTAAAGGTACAATCCAGCTGTTCAATTGTAATTTCAATTAAATGTTTCAAATAATTTCACCCATTGATTCTAGAAGATTGTAACTTATACATGTCTCAAACTTAGTACAACTGTCCCTTTCACAAGCTTAGTACAACCCTTGTCTCTCATGTGGCACCCCCTAGAGGATGCAGCAGACATGGAGAGCATCGAGGCAGTGGCCAACGAGGTGCTGGCCATGCAGATGCCCAGCACGCCAGCCCAGCTCCAGAATCTGACAGACGAGATCAGGGAGAGGGTGCGAGACCTGGCCCAAGTGGAGACTATCCTCAACCACAGCGCTGACGACGTGCAGAGAGCCGAGAACCTACTGAAGCAGGCAGGCAGAGCCAGGTGACACACATTAACACACACTTGTCAAGATTATCCTCGAATGGAGCACAGTTGATGGTGCTTGGTGGGCTTATTATTTTCTCCCTCTGTGTGTGTCCCACAGTAAAGAGGCCACAGATGTGAGGGAAACAGCAGAGATGGTGAAGCAGGCTCTGGAAGAGGCTGAGCGTGCCCAGAAAGCAGCAGCCGAGGCCATCAAACAGGCCACCACAGACATTAAAGGCACAAACGACCTCCTGTCCTCAGTGAGTCAACATCCTCCATTTTATCACACACAGCAAGTTTGAACTTTTGGGACTAATCCATTGGTTCCATGTACCGGGAAAACTAAATCAAGCACAGCTAAAGTATTTGACCCATTAAAATGTACAAGTATACCATAAAGACACCCTGTGCTTGTCTTTACGTCTGAAAAGGTGGAGTCGGAGACAGCGGACTCAGAGTTCAAGCTGAACAACGCCACCCAGAGGCTGCTGTGGTTAGAGAAAGACATCACACTGCTCAGAGAGAAGGCACTGAACACCTCGCTTAGCTCTGAACAAACCGAGAGAGATGCAGAGAGCATCAACAAAGTGGCTGAGCAGGTCAAAAAGGTTTGTGAGCTACTTTGTGTTAAATTGGGAAGTGAGAGTTTGTGGTTTATTTTTCATCCTTGTCATTCTCACAATAAATTGCTGACCTCGCTTATGACTGTTCGTGTTCGTGTTGTGTGTGTGTTGTGTGTGTGTTGTGTTGTGTGTGTGTTGTGTGTGTGTGTGCGCGCAGGACCTGGACTCGGAGCTGAAGGATAAGTACAGCACCGTGCAGGACCTGATCAAACAGGAGGCCGGGGGCGTGGCCGATGCCAAGAAGAGGGCGGAGCTTCTACAGCAGGAAGCCACAGACCTTCTGCTACAGGCCAGTGACAAGCTGCAGCTACTGAAAGGTACAGTACACACACACATACCTGCACTGGCTATATGCACACAGGTCTCTATCCACACACACTGACACTCTCTCACACACACACACACACACATAGACATGCACCACATAAATCTTACACAACAGCTTGGGGAGCGCCTTGCATGAAAATACGTTGAACAAAAATATAAACGCAACATGTAAAGTATTGATCCCATGTTTCATGAGCTGAAATAAAAGATCCCAGAAATGTTCCATACACACAAAAAGCTTATTTCTCTCAAATGTTGTGCACAAATGTGTTTACATCCCTGTTAGTGAGTATTTCTCCGTTGCCAATATAACCTATCCACCTGACAGGTGTGGCATATCAAGAAGCTGATTAAACAGCATGATCATTACACAGGTGCACCTTGTGCTGTGGACAATAAAAGGCCACTCTAAAATGTGCAGTTTTGTCACACAACAAAATGCTACAGATGTCTCAAGTTAAGGGACTGTGCAATTGGCATGCAGACTGCAGGAATGTCCACCAGAGCTGTTGCCAGAGAATTTAATGTTGATTTCTCTACCATTAGCCGCCTCCAACGTCGTTTTAGATAATTTAGTAGTACGTCCAACCGGCCTCACAACCGCAGACCACGTGTAACCACGCCAGCCCAGGACCTCCACATCCAGCTTTTTCACCTGCAGGATTGTCTGAGACCAGCCAGCCAGACAGCTGATAAAACTGTGAGTTTGCACAACCAAAGAATTTCTGAACAAACTGTCAGAAACAGTCTCAGGGAAGCTCTTCTGCGTGTTCGTCGTCCTCACCAGGGGCTTGATCTGACTGCAGTTCAGCATCGTAACTGACTTCAGTGGATGAACACTCACCTTCGATGGCCTCTGGCACGCTGGAGAAGTGTGCTCTTCATGGATTAATCCTGTTTTCAACTGTACCAGGCAGGTGGCAGACAGAGTGTATGGCATCGTGTTGGTGAGCGGTTTGCTGATGTCAAGGTTGTGAACAGAGTGCCCCATGGTGGAGGTGGGGTTATGGTATGGGCAGGCATAAGCTACAGACAACAAACACAATTGCATTTTATCGATGACAATTTGAATGCACAGAGATACAGTGACGAGATCCTGAGGCCCGTTGTTGTGCCATTCATCCACTGCCATCACCTCATGTTTCAGCATGATAATGCACAGCCCCATGTCGCAAGGATCTGTACACAATTCCTGGAAGCTGAAAATGTCTCAGTTCTTCCATGGCCTGCACACTCACCAGACATGTCACCCATTTAGCACGTTTGGGATGCTCTGGATCGACATATACGACAGCATGTGCCAGTTTCCGCCAATATCCAGCAACTTCGCACATCTATCGAAGAGGAGTGGGACAACATTACGCAGGCCACAATCAACAGACTGATCAACTGTATGTGAAGGAGATGTGTCACGCTGCATAAGGCAAATGTTGGTCACATCAGATACTGACTGGTTTTATGATCCACGCCCCCACCTTTTTTTAAGGTATCTGTGACCAACAGATGCATATCTGTATTCTCAGTCATGTGAAATCCATAGATTAGGGCATAATGAATTCATTTCAAATGACTGATTTGCTTATACGAACTGTAACTCAGTAAAACCTTTGAAATTGTTGCATGTTGCGTTGATATTTTTGTTCAGTGTACAATCACAACTCACTACCTAAAACACACACCCTTAGGGTCCAACCATGATATGTCCTTACAACGCATCGAGGCAGGCATTATCACAAACATTACACTACACAGACCCTACTTTTCAATGGTGTCTGCTTAGTGGATATATAAACATGATCTGTTTGTAATAGCTATGAGATCTTCATGTTGATTCACTTTTTCCAATCAAGAGTTGAACATGAAATTACGCAGGCCCTTTAACTTTCTCTCCTCAAGTGTGTGTATTCACTGCATGACATTCTACATGTTCTGATTATAAAGCCGGTGTGTGGAGGGATACTACACATCCTGTGATTTTGAGCAAGTAGTTTGACGGTAGGATCTCTCCTTTTTGGTTCCCATCCAGATTTAGAGAAGTCCTACGAGGACAACCAGAAGACTCTGGAAGACAAGGCCAACCAGTTGGTGGATCTGGAGAAGGCTGTCAAAGAGCTGCTGCAGGAGATCAGTCACAAAGTCACCGTGTACAGCACCTGTCTGTTTTAAACACAACCCCCAGTACGGGGTTGTGAAGAAAACTGGTTCACAAAGCAAAATGAACGCCAACCAAGGAATAGAGGCCATTTGAAACCAGAAGATATTTAATATTACTGGCACAGAGCCCCTAGAGACTGGACACATTAAACGTACCACCCACTCACACTCCCTGGTTTCATCATTTGAAATCAAAGATTACTGTTTACTTTTATACTGTTTCTAAGTCTAACAAGTGGTTTTCGTGTGGAAAAAGCAGGGGATAAAAAAGAAGTAATCTGTTTCTATTTGTAGGAAACAAGGAGAGCGAATAAGTGAGAAATCAGAATCCTGCCAAAGAGTTTACCATCCAAGCTACAGCCAACATTTAAGATACACAGTACCAGCTAGACATCATCGCCTACATATACAAAGTGACATGAACCAGCCAGACTTTACAACTACCTTGATTGGCAGTACTTCTAGCACACAGTGTGTGAGAATGTTATGGTTCGAATTTTTGAGAATGAGAGCTTTGAGGCGAATTTGTGCATTCAGATATTTGGAGACCATCCTCCTAACATTTTAAAATAAAAAAGAAAATGTGCATTGTTTTGAAATGGTTGCAAAGAAATTCCCCCTCCATTTAAACCAGAATGTAATTCAATAATTTTTTCTTGAGTTCGAAAACCAATGCCTTGAGGGCTGAAAGCATGAATGTAAAGGTTTGACTTAACTTTTTACCATGAGACTGGATTATTTTGTATATTTGTATGCAACATTGTATGAACCAACTGGTTACTTTCAAAGTTACCTTGACCAACACATTTATTTTCAATTTGGAGGAAAAAAAACATTTGAAATCCCATCAATTATGTGTTACATCTTGACAAGTTCTGAGAGTTATTGTTTTTAAACATATTTACTATTTTGAGCCTTAGCCTCTCACCTTAACACTATAGTGTACCTGTTATGGTAAAATGGGGATGTGTTTGTGGGCCTCAGAGTACTCCTGGGAGGCAGCCACATACAGAGCAGACCTTCTGTGTACACTAAGCATTAGATCCAATGCCTTGGCTAGATCTGAAACACAAGAGACATTAAGCTACTCACAATTTTGTTTTTATCCTTGATTTATTGTCTTATTTTTTGTTTTATAGTGTCCTTGTTATTTTATTTTTAACAGGCGCTTTAAAACCAATGTATTACAATTATTAGTGCTAGCATAGGGCAAATGTGACAGGACTCTTCATAAATTCTCCCAATATGCCACAAATTTCAATGAAATGCATTCATCCCTTCTTTCCTGGAATAAGTCAGGTTTGATATGTTTGAATTGATGATAGCAGGGTGGTAACTTTCATTTGACTTAAATCACAAATGGATTATTCAATCACACATAGGCCTATATTATGGACACTGGCAGACAGGTTAACCTGGTTGGGTTGTATCAATCAATCAATGAAATGTATTTATAAAGCCCTTCTTACATCAGCTGATGTCACAAAGGTCTGTACAGAAACCCGGCCTAAAACCCCAAACAGTAAGCAATGCAGGTGTAGAAGCACGGTGGCTAGGAAAAACTCCTTAGAAAGGCCGGAACCTAGGAAGAAACCTAGAGTGGAACCAGGATATGAGGGGTGGCCAGTCCACTTATGGCTGTGCCGGGTTGAGATTATAACAGAACATGCCCAAGATGTTCAAATGTTCATAGATGACCAGCAGTGTCAAATGATAATAATCACAGTGGTCTAGAGGGTGCAACAGGTCAGCACCTCAGGAGTACATTTCAGTTGGCTTTTCATAGCCGATCATTCAGAGTATCTCTACCACTCCTGGTGTCTCTAGAGAGTTGAAAACAGCAGGTCTGGGACAAGGTAGCATGTCCGGTGAACAGGTCAGAGTTCCATAGCCACAGGCAGAACAGTTGAAACTGGAGCAGCAGCACGACCAGGTTGGACTGGGGACAGCAAGGAGTCATCAGGCCAGGTGGTCCTAGGGCTCAAGTCCTCCGAGGAGATGGGAGAGAGAGAGAATTAGAGAGAGCATACTTAAATTCACACAGGACACCGGATAAGACAGTAGAAATACTCCAGATATAACAGACTGACCCTAGCCCTCCGACACATAAACTGTTGCAGCATAAATACTGGAGGTTGAGACAGGAGGTATCAGGAGACACTGTGGCCCCGTCTGTCGATATCCCAGAACAGGGCCAAACAGGCAGGATATAACCTCACCCACTTTGCCAAAGCACAGCCCCCACACCACTAGAGGGATATCTTCAACCACCAACTTACTATCCTGAGACAATGCCGATTATAGCCCACGAAGATCTCCCTCACGGGGGTGCGCCAACCCGGACAGGAAGATCACGTCAGTGACTCAACTCACTCAAGTGGCGCACCCCTCCTAGGGACGGCATGGAAGAGCACCAGTAAGCCAGTGACTCAGCCCCTGTAATAAGGTTTGAGGCAGAGAATCCCAGTGGAGAGAGGGGAACCGGCCAGGCAGAGACAGCAAGGGCGGTTCGTTGCGCCAATGCCGTTTTGTTCACCTTCACACTCCTGGCCCAGACTACACTCAATCATAGGACCTACTGAAGAGATGAGTCTTCAATAAAGACTTGAAGGTAGAGACTGAGCCTGCGTGTCTCACATGGATAGGCAGACCATTCCGTAAAAATGGAGCTCTATAGAAGAAAGTCCTGCCTCCAGCTGTTTGCTTAGAAATTCTAGGGACAGAAAGGAAGCCTGCGTCTTGTGACTGTAGCGTACGTGTAGGTACGTACGGCAGGACCAAATCGGAAAGATAGGTAGGAGCAAGCCCATGTAATGCTTAGTAGGTTAGCAGTAAAACCTTGAAATCAGCCCTTGCCTTAACAGGAAGTCAGTGTAGAGGCTAGCACTGGAGTAATATGATAAAAAAGGTAAAATATATAGTGAAAACAATAGTGGTCCTAAAACGGAGCCTTGAGGAACACCAAAATGTACAGTTGATTTGTCAGAGGCAAAACCATCTACAGAGACAAACTGATATCTTTCTGACAGATAAGATCTAACCAGGCCAGAACTTTTCCGTGTAGACCAATTTGGGTTTCCAAACTGACGTCCTTGGGTAGGTGGAGGGAGTCTGGAAGGGCATCTAGGAATCTTTGGGTTGTCCGATAATTTTTAGCATGGCTTTTGATGATTCTTGGTTGGGGTCTGAGCAGATTATTTGTTGCGATTGAAAACATAATAAAAATGGTGGTCCGATAGTCCAGGATCCACAACATTTATTCCACGGGACAAAACTAGGTTCAGAGTATGACTGTGGCAGTGAGTAGGTCCGGAGACATGTTGGACAAAACCCACTGAGTCGATGATGGCTCCGAAAGCCTTTTGGAGTGGTTCTGTGGACGTTTCCATGTGAATATTAAAGTCACCAATGGCTTTTGTGTGATGTCATTGTTACCTGTGAAACTAAAAAGAGCGCAATCCTACAAGTCAAATCTAAAGTTCACACTGCTCATCCACAATGGGAAGTTTAATGAGCCACAGGCCCCATGTCAATAGTATGAGCACATGGTTTCATCCAAAGTTGCTGAATTGAGATCCCTGTCTGAACAAGATTTTCTAACATGTCCTCCATAGTGGACTCTGGAAGGTCTGAGGAGGATTCTGTCTCAATATTACCTACCATTAGGTAGCAGTATGTAGCTACAAAGTAACCCAGTGTTACAAGTGCTGCTAGAGGCTCCCAGGCCAGGAACTTCATTGAAGAACATCAAACCTGAATCAGAGAGGATGGAATCTCTTTGCCTAAATATTGTCCCAGGAACATCCTAAATATATGTTGTTCCAGGCCCCTAGCCTGGGACATCATACCCAGGGACCTCATTATTTTGTTGTCCCTGGAACAACATGCATACAGGAAAAATGTCTCCAGTAGCTCATTGTGGCCAGACTTTAAAACCGGCGCAACCTGTTCTCTTACATCCACCTTTGCATACACGTTTTAGATTGGCTACAATACATTATAAAGCTGTCACCTCGAAATGAAGCTAATATACAGGGGCTTGCAAAAGTATTCACCCCCTTGGCATTTTTCCTATTTTGTTGCCTCACAACCTGGAATTAAAATGGATTGTGGGGGTATTTTTTATTGTGAAACAAACAAATAAGACAAAAAAACAGAAAACTTGATCGTGTATAACTATTCACCCCCCAAAGTCAATACGTTGTAGAGCCATCTTTTGCAACAATTACAGCTGCAAGTCTCTTGGGGTATGTCTCTATAAGCTTGGCACATCTAGCCACTGGGATTTTTGCCCATTCTTCAAGGCAAAACTGCTCCAGCTCCTTCAAGTTGGATGGGTTCCGCTGGTATACAGCAATCTTTAAGTCATACCACAGATTCTCAATTGGATTGAGGTCTGGGCTTTGTCTAGGCCATTCCAAGACATTTAAATGTTTCCCCTTAAACCACTCGAGTATTGCTTTAGCAGTATGCTTAGGGTCATTGTTCTGCTGGAAGGTGAACCTCCATCCCAGTCTCAAATCTTTGGAAGACTGAAACAGGTTTCCCTCAAGAATTTCCCTGTATTTAACACCATCCATCATTCCTTCAATTCTGACCAGTTTCCCCAGTCCCTGCCAATAAAAACGTCCCCACAGCACGATGCTGCCACCACCATGCTTCACTGTGGGGATGGTGTTATCGGGGTGATGGCGTTTTCCTTGATGGCCAAAAAGCTACATTTTAGTCTCATCTGACCAGAGGACCTTCTTCCATATGTTTGGGGAGTCTCCCACATTCCTTTTGGCGAACACCAAATACATTTGCTTATTTTTTCTCTCTTCCGCAAAGCCCAGCTCTGTGGAGTGTAAGGCTTAAAGTGGTCCTATGGACAGATACTCCAATGTCCGCTGTGGAGCTTTGCAGGTCCTTCAGGGTTATCTTTGGTCTCTTTGTTGCCTCTCTGATTAATGCCCTCCTTTCCTTGTCCGTGAATTTTGGTGGGCGGCCCTCTGTTGGTGTGGTGCCATATTCTTTCCAATTTTTAATAATGGATTTAATGGCTCTCTGTGGGATGTTCAAAGTTTCTGATATTTTTTTAGAATCCAACCCTGATCTGTACTTCTCCACAACTTTGTCCCTGACCTGTTTGGAGAGCTCCTTGGTCATCATAGTGCCGTTTGCTTGGTGGTGCCCCTTGCTTAGTGGTGTTGCAGACTCTGGGGCCTTTCAGAACAGGTGTATATATTCTGAGATCATGTGACAGATCACATGAGGTGGACTTTATTTAACTAATTATGTGACTTCTGAAGGTAATTGGTTGCACCATATCGTATTTAGGGGCTTCATAGCAAAGGGGGTGAATACATATGCGTGCACCACTTTTCAATATTTTTAAATGTATTTTTTGAAACAAGTTATATTTTTCATTTTATTTCACCAATTTGGACTATTTTGTGTATGTTCATTACATGAAATCAGAATAAAAATCCATTTAAATTACAGGTTTTAATGCAACAATATAGAAAAAATGCCAAAGGGGTGAATACTTTTGCAAGGCACTGTAAAGGGAAAATCAACGAGGGGCTATGTGTTCTCTGGAAAATAATGAACAACGTGGAAGGTGTGGAGTTCCATGGAGTTGCATTATTTTCCAGAGAACGCATAGAGCCCTGAGTTGATTATTCCTTTTTAAACCATGGCTATAATTCAGGGGCATAAAATTGGGTTTCGAAGTGGGGGGGACATAACCTGGCAGGGGGTCTAGGGGAGGACTTTTTTTGCCATCTAAAGCTCATTTCCTGCATTTCTACACAATCCAATATGTTTAGAACAACAAAAAGTAAGCAAAAATGCCAATAGTCATCAAGTTAGGTAGACATGATTATTAAAAATGTTTACGTGATTGATAAGACTGAACTAGATAAGGTCATTAATAATCATAATTGTGTTGCACCTTTAACCAATAGCCTAAGAAATTAACAACTCTTATAAAAATATGAAGACTTTTGATTGTCTTTATTAAGACATCCTCTATATCAAATTGCAGACAGACTGCCCAGCCAGCTCGAGCCGCCTGCACGCCCGACCCCCACCAGCAAGTACATAACTCAACTCTCTCCCAACACAATTTCCTTCCCAATGGAAAGGTTTGGAAACAAAAGTTTTAAAAAACAAAATGTTAAAAAACATACACCTAAAATATACACTACCGGTTAAACGTTTTAGAACACCTACTCATTAAAGGGTTTTTCTTTATTTTTACTATTTCCTACATTGTAGAATAATAGTGAAGACATCAAAACTAGGAAATAACACATATGGAATCATGTAGTAACCAAAAAAGTGTTAAACAAATCGAAATATATTTGAGATTTGAGATTTTTCAAATAGCCACTCATTGCCTTGATGTGAACTTTGCACAATCTTGGCATTCTCTCAACCAGCTTCACCTAGGATGCTTTTCCAACAGTCTTGAAAGGAGTTCCCATATATGCTGAGCACTTGTTGGCTGCTTTTTCTTCACTCTGCGGTACGACTCATCCCAAACCATCTCAATTTGGTTGAGGTCGGGGGAATGTGGAGTCCAGGTCATCTGATGCAGCACTCCATCACTCTCCTTCTTTTTAAAATGCCCTTACACAGCCTGGAGGTGTGTTGGGTACTTGTGCTGTTGAAAAACAAATGATAGCCCCACTAAGCCCAAACAAGATGGGATGGTACACTGCTCAAAAAAATAAAGGGAACACTTAAACAACACAATGTAACTCCAAGTCAATCACACTTCTGTGAAATCAAACTGTCCACTTAGGAAGCAACACTGATTGACAATAAATTTCACATGCTGTTGTGCAAATGGAATAGACAAAAGGTGGAAATTATAGGCAATTAGCAAGACACCCCCAATAAAGGAGTGATTCTGCAGGTGGTGACCACAGACCACTTCTCAGTCCCTATGCTTCCTGGCTGATGTTTTGGTCACTTTTGAATGCTGGCGGTGCTCTCACTCTAGTGGTAGCATGAGACGGAGTCTACAACCCACACAAGTGGCTCAGGTAGTGCAGCTCATCCAGGATGGCACATCAATGCGAGCTGTGGCAAGAAGGTTTGCTGTGTCTGTCAGCGTAGTGTCCAGAGCATGGAGGCGCTACCAGGAGACAGGCCAGTACATCAGGAGACGTGGAGGAGGCCGTAGGAGGGCAACAACCCAGCAGCAGGACCGCTACCTCCACCTTTGTGCAAGGAGGATTAGGAGGAGTACTGCCAGAGCCCTGCAAAATGACCTCCAGCAGGCCACAAATGTGCATGTGTCAGCATATGGTCTCACAAGGGCTCTGAGGATCTCATCTCGGTACCTAATGGCAGTCAGGCTACCTCTGGCGAGCACATGGAGGGCTGTGCGGCCCCACAAAGAAATGCCACCCCACACCATGACTGACCCACCGCCAAACCGGTCATGCTGGAGGATGTTGCAGGCAGCAGAACGTTCTCCACGGCGTCTCCAGACTGTCACGTCTGTCACATGTGCTCAGTGTGAACCTGCTTTCATCTGTGAAGAGCACAGGGCGCCAGTGGCGAATTTGCCAATCTTGATGTTCTCTGGCAAATGCCAAACGTCCTGCACGGTGTTGGGCTGTAAGCACAACCCTCACCTGTGGACGTCGGGCCCTCATACCACCCTCATGGAGTCTGTTTCTGACCGTTTGAGCAGACACATGCACATTTGTGGCCTGCTGGAGGTCATTTTGCAGGGCTCTGGCAGTACTCCTCCTAATCCTCCTTACACAAAGGCGGAGGTAGCGGTCCTGCTGCTGGGTTGTTGCCCTCCTATGGCCTCCTCCACGTCTCCTGAAGTACTGGCCTGTCTCCTGGTAGCGCCTCCATGCTCTGGACACTACGCTGACAGACACAGCAAACCTTCTTGCCACAGCTCGCATTGATGTGCCATCCTGGATGAGCTGCAATACCTGAGCCACTTGTGTGGGTTGTAGACTCCGTCTCATGCTACCACTAGAGTGAGAGCACCGCCAGCATTCAAAAGTGACCAAAACATCAGCCAGGAAGCATAGGGACTGAGAAGTGGTCTGTGGTCACCACCTGCAGAATCACTCCTTTATTGGGGGTGTCTTGCTAATTGCCTATAATTTCCACCTCTATTCCATTTGCACAACAGCATGTGAAATTTATTGTCAATCAGTGTTGCTTCCTAGGTGGACAGTTTGATTTCACAGAAGTGTGATTGACTTGGAGTTACATTGTGTTGTTTAAGTGTTCCCTTTATTTTTTTGAGCAGTGTATATCGCTACAGAATGCTGTGGTAGCCATGTTGGTTAAGTGTGCCTTGAATTCTAAATAAATCATAGACAGTGTCAACAGCAAAGCATCAAGTTAGGTAGACTTGGTAACACCTTCTCTTCCATGCTACATGGTGCGAAATACACATGCAGAGATCATCCAATTTGGACTCCAGACCAAAGGACAAATTTCTACTGGGTAATGTCCATTGCTCGTGTTTCTTGGCCTAAGCAAGTCTCTTATTATTATTAGTGTCTTTTAGTAGATGTTTCTTTGCAGCAATTCGACTATGAAGGCCTGATTCACACAGTCTCCCCTGAACAGTTGAAGTTGAGATGTGTTTGTTACTTGAACTCTGTGAAGCATTTATTTGGGCTGCAATTTCTTGAGTCTGGTAACTCTAATGAACTTATCCTCTGCAGCAGAGGTAACTCTGGGTCTTTCTTTCCTGTGGTGGTCCTTGACTGGCCTTCATGTCTTAAAGTAATGATGGAATGTTGTTTCTCTTTTCTTATTTGAGCTGATCTTGCCATAATATTGACTTGGTCGTTTACCAAATATAGCTATCTTCTGTATACCCCCCTACCCCTTGTCACAACACAACTGATTGGCTCAAACGCATTAAGAAGGAAAGAAATTCCAAAAAATAACTTTTAACAAGGCATAACTGTTAATTGAAATGCATTCCAGGTGACTACCTCATGAAGCTGGTTGAGAGAATTTCTAAGAGTGTGCAAAAATGTCATCAAGGCAAAGGATGTCTACTTTGAAGAATCTCAAATATAAAATCTATTTTGATCTGTTTAATTTTTTTTTTGGTTACTACATGATTCCATATGTGTTATTTCATAGTTTTGAAGTCTTCACTATTATTCTACAATGTAGAAGAGTAAAAATAAAGAAAAACCCTTGAATGAGTAAGTGTTCTAAAACTTTTGACCTGTAGTGTTCAGTCGTTGTTACGTCCATTGTCGGAATGAGACCAAAGCGCAGTGTGGAAAGTGTACATCTTAATTTATTTTCGAATGAACAACAAAAAACAACAAAAGATCAACGAACGTAAAGTTCTGCAGGGCTATACAGCTACAGTGCAAAAACAACATCCCACAAACTAGGGTGGAAAAACAGGCTGCCTAAGTATGATTCCCAATCAGAGATAACGACAGACAGCTGCCTCTGATGGGGAACCATACCCAGCCAACAAAGAAATAGAAAACTAGAATGCCCACCCAAATCACACCCTGACCTAACCAAATAGAGAAATAAAAAGGTTCTCTAAGGTCAGGGCGTGACAGTCGTGGCCAAAAGTTTTGAGAATGACACAAATATAAATTTTCACAAAGTTTTTGCTTCAGTGTCTTTAGATATTTTTGTCAGATGTTACTATGGAAACCTGAAGTATAATTACAAGCATTTCATAAGTGTCAAAGGCTTTTATTGACAATTACATGAAGTTCACACAAAGAGTCAATATTTGCAGTGTTGACCCTTCTTTTTCAAGACCTCTGCAATCCGCCCTGGCATGCTGTCAATTAACTTCTGGGCCACATCCTAATGGATGGCAGCCCATTCTTGCATAATCAATGCATGGAGTTTGTCCGAATTTGTGGGGTTTTGTTTGTCCACTCGCCTCTTGAGGATTGACCACAAGTTCTCAATGGGTTTAAGATCTAGGGAGTTTCCTGGCCATGGACCCAAAATATCTATGTTTTGTTCCATGAGCCACTTAGTTATCACTTTAACCTTATGGGAAGGTGCTCCATCATCCTGGAAACGGCATTGTTCGTCACCAAACTGTTCCTGGATGGTTGGGAGAAGTTGCTCTCGGAGGATGTGTTGGTACCATTCTTTATTCATGGCTGTGTTCTTAG
Organism: Salvelinus fontinalis; assembly: GCF_029448725.1. NCBI lineage: Eukaryota > Metazoa > Chordata > Actinopteri > Salmoniformes > Salmonidae > Salvelinus > Salvelinus fontinalis. Next base: position 15,153,014 of record NC_074673.1, on the reverse strand, counting down.
GCAAAATTGAGTGAGCCCACTCCCTTGGCTGAGAAGCAACCCCACACATGAATGGTCTCAGGATGCTTTACTGTTGGCTTGACACAGGACTGATGGTAGCGCTCACCTTGTCTTCTCCGGACAAGCTTTTTTCCAGATGCCCCAAACAATCGGGAGGGGGATTCATCAGAGAAAATTACTTTACCCCAGTCCTCAGCAGTACAATCCCTGTACCTTTTGCAGAAAATCAGTCTGTCCCTGATGTTTTTCCTGGAGAGAAGTGGCTTCTTTGCTGCCTTGTAGAAGTTTGTGAGTGCTTTTGGTGACAAGCCGAATTTCTTCAGCCTCCTGAGGTTGAAGAGGTGCTGCTGCGCCTTCTTCACAACGCTGTGTGGGTGGACCAATTCAGTTTGTACGTGATGTGTACGCCGAAGAACTTAAAACTTACTACCCTTTTCACTACTGTCCCGTCGATGTGGATAGGGGGGTGCTCCCTCTGCTGTTTCCTGAAGTCCACAATCATCTCCTTTGTTTTGTTGACGTTGAGTGTGAGGTTATTTGCCTGACACCACACTCCGAGGGCCCTCACCTCCTCCCTGTAGGCCGTCTCGTCGTTGTTGATAATCAAGCCTACCACTGTAGTGTCATCTGCAAACTTGATGATTGAGTTGGAGGCGTGCATGGCCACACAATCGTGGGTGAACAGGGAGTACAGGAGAGGGCTCAGAACGCACCCTTGTGGGGCCCCAGTGTTGAGGATCAGCGGGGTGGAGATGTTGTTACCTACCCTCACCACCTGGGGGCGGCCCGTCAGGAAGTCCAGTACCCAGTTGCACAGGGCGGGGTCGATCGAGCTTGATGACGAGTTTGTAGGGTACTATGGTGTTAAATGCTGAGCTCTAGTCGATGAACAGCATTCTCACATAGGTATTCCTCTTGTCCAGATGGGTTAGGGCAGTGTGCAGTGTGGTTGCGATTGCGTCGTCTGTGGACCTATTGGGTCGGTAAGCAAATTGGAGTGGGTCTAGGGTATCAGGTAGGGTGGAGGTGATATGGTCCTTGACCAGTCTCTCAAAGCACTTCATGATGATGGAAGTGAGTGCTACGGGGCAGTAGTTGTTTAGCTCAGTTACCTTAGCATTCTTGGGAACAGGAACAATGGTGGCCCTCTTGAAGCATGTGGGAACAGCAGACTGGGATAAGGATTGATTGAATATGTCCGTAAAGACACCAGCCAACTGGTCTGCGCATGCTCTGAGGACCCGGCTGGGAATGCCGTCTGGGCCTGCAGCCTTGCGAGGGTTAACACGTTTAAATGTTTTACTCACCTCAGCTGCAGTGAAGGAGAGCCCACAGGTTTTGGTAGTGGGCCTTGTCAGTGGCACTGTATTGTCCTCAAAGCGAGCAAAAAAGTTATTTAGTCTGTCTGGGAGCAAGACATCCTGGTCCGCGACGGGGCTAGTTTTCTTTTTGTAATCCGTGATTGACTGTAGACCCTGCCACATACCTCGTGTCTGAGCCGTTGAATTGCGACTCTACTTTGTCTCTATACTGACGCTTAAGCTTGTTTGATTGCCTTGCGGAGGGAATAGCTACACTGTTTGTATTCGGTCATGTTTCCGGTCACCTTGCCCTGGTTAAAACATTTACATTTACATTTAAGTCATTTAGCAGACGCTCTTATCCAGAGCGACTTACAAGTACATACATTCATACTTTTTTTGCACTGGCCCCCCGTGGGAAATGAACCCACAACCCTGGCGTTGCAAGCGCCATGCTCTACCAACTGAGCTACACGGGGCCTAAAAGCAGTGGTTCGCGCTTTCAGTGTCCCGCGAATGCTGCCATCAATCCACGGTTTCTGGTTTGGGAATGTTTTAATCGTTGCTGTGGGTATAACGTCTCCGATGCCCTTTCTAATGAACTCGCTCACCAAATCAGCGTATTCGTCAATGTTGTTGTTGGACGCAATGCGGAACATATCCCAATCCACGTGATCGAAGCAGTCTTGAAGCGTGGAATCAGATTGGTCGGACCAGCATTGAACAGACCTGAGAGCGGGAGCTTCTTGTTTTAGTTTCTGTTTGTAGGCTGGAAGCAACAAAATGGAGTCATGGTCAGCTTTGGTCAGCCCTCCGAAAGGAGGGCGGGGGAGGGCCTTATATGCGTCGCGGAAGTTAGAATAACAATGATCCAGGGTTTTATCAGCCCTGGTTGCGCAATCGATATGCTGATAGAATTTAGGGAGTCTTGTTTTCAGATTAGCCTTGTTAAAATCCCCAGCTACAATGAATGCAGCCTCAGGATGTGTGGTTTCCAGTTTACATAGAGTCAGATAAAGTTTGTTCAGGGCCATCGATGTGTCTGCTTGGGGGGGAATATATACGGCTGTGATTATAATCGAAGAGAATTCCCTTGGTAGATAATGCGGTCGACATTTGATTGTGAGGAATTCTAAGTCAGGTGAACAGAAGGACTTGAGTTCCTGTATGTTGTTATGACCACACCACGTCTCGTTAATCATAAGGCATACCCCCCATATATTTGTGTCATTCTCAAAACTTTTGGCCACGACTATACATTAAAACACAAACAGCAAATCCTCCATATAAACTGAACAACAATATAAATGCAACATGTAAAGTGTTGGTCCCATGTTCCATGAGCTGAAAATAAAAGATCCCAGAAATGCTCCATATGCATAAAAAGCAATGTTGCACAAATTTGTTTACATCCCTGTAACTGAACATTTTATCAAGATAATCCATCCACCTGACAGGTGTGGCATATCAAGAAGTTGATTAAACAGTGTGATCATTACACAGGTGCACTTTGTGCCTGAACAATAAAAGGCCACTCTAAAATTTGAAGTGTTGTCTTACAACACAATGTCACAGATGTCTCAAGTTTTGAGCGAGCGTGCAATTGTCATGATGACTGCAGAAATGTCCACCAGAGCTGTTGCCAGAGAATTCAATTTTCATTTGGCTACGATATGCCGCCTCCAACATTGTTTTAGAGAATTTGGCAGTTTGTCCAACCAGCCTCACAACCGCAGACCACATGTAACCACGCCAGCCCAGGATCTCCACATCTGGCTTCTTCACCTGCGGGATTGTCTGAGGAGTGAGGAGGTGCTGAGGAGTATTTCTGTCTGTAATAAAGTATTTTTGTGGGGAACAACTCATTCTGTTTGGCTGGGCCTGGGACCCAGTGGGTTGGTATGGCTCCCAAGTGGGAGGGCCTATGCCCTCTTATGCCCAGCCATGGCTGCGCCCCTGCCCAGTCATGGAAATCCATAGATTAGGGCGTAATGAATTTATTTCAATTGACTTATTTCCTTTTATGAACGGTAACTCAGCAAAATCTTTGAAATTGTTGCATGTTGCGTACATATTTTTGTTCAGTATATTTCATATCATAAGCCTAATAGTACTGTAGAGCTCTTTTTCCTTGCACACAATATAGCTGGATCGCCCTGTCCTGTTCCTAGGGGTCCACCGCCCTGCAGCGCCTCAACCCAATACACACCACTCAGCTTTAGGATCTTAGCGAAATATTCATTATTGGTTTTGGGTATGTTAAACCAAGGCCAGAGTGACAACCTACAGGACAGCAGACCCCCAGGGCTAGGATTGAGCAGCCCAGCAGCTAGGGATTGCCGAAATAGATATCTCCCCTGACGTGGGCATGTTTCAATACTGACTCCTTTTGTTTTTACATTTTACATTTTAGTCATTTAGCAGACGCTCTTATCCAGAGCAACTTACAGTAGAGTGCATGCATTTTATTACATTTTACATACTGAGACAAGGATATCCCTACCGGCCAAACCCTTCCTAACCCGGACAACGCTATGCCAATTGTGCGTCGCCCCACGGACCTCCCGGTTGCGGCCGGCTGCGACAGAGCCTGGGCGCGAACCCAGCCCAGCCTGGGCGCGAACCCAGAGACTCTGGTGGCGCAGCTAGCACTGCGATGCAGTGCCCTAGACCACTGCGCCACCCGGGAGACCCTGGGTGGCGCAGATGAATGTATACAGATACTTGTATGTTTGAATGCCCAGTCATGTTCATATATCGATGCCTTGTATTCCATATAAGGCATTGAGACCTTATGCAAATTGCTCAGTTTACCCTTAATCTTGTAACAAACAAATCTAGTGATACATAACTTGACATTTATGCCATCCATTGTGAGATTGTGGGAGGATAACCGACCTTCCAATTAACGGCAATGCATTTCTAAGACCGCTATAAATGCTTGGTTACAGTTTCTTCTTGTAACAGTCTCCAGTATCAACATTTCCAAAAAACAAAAACAGGGAGAAGGGAAAATCTGTAGACATGCTGAGATAAAATAACATACTCTTTGCCAGAATTCAGCCAGCCTTCACAAGACCATAACATATGCAAATGCAAATACAACATATCCCTGTGTTTTACACCTCCAGCAAATGAATGACATTGCTGATTGCACGTAATTCAGTTTCACTGGCATATAGCATCTTCTGTGGAATGGTTTTAAACTGCAGTAATTTATGTCTGAGATTATATGAACATGACTGGGCATTCAAACATACAGGTATCTGTATACATTCATCATCATCAATAGCTTCTTCCAGGTCTTCCTCACATTTTTCTTTTACATGTTTTGTGGCATCGGGACAATCCTCTATCAACACTTAATACAGTTTGGAAATCAACAGAGGTTTGTCACACTGCCTTAAAATAGTTTCAATCTTTGAAGTATCTGGCTTGTCCAGAGAGAATAAAGTGATGTATCTTCAAAAATGTACCTCGGCTCCATCACAGACTGGTTTTCCCTGGCTGCCTGACCCTGCTGAGACCCCTGTCACCATCTGGTACTCCTAAAATGAGGCATGACTAAGAATTATATTATCTAAGAATAGAATCAATGGTTCAATAATTGAAATGACCATTATTCCCAGATCTCAGACTGTAGCTTTAAACTGAAACTGCTGTCCTGTAGCTACTGTAGGTCTACCCATCAATTCAAGATGGAACTTTGTATCATTCACTGATATTGTTAATATACTGCAAAAGTCACCTGAGCTCTGTAGATGGGTCTTCCCTGGCTGTCGGACCCTGCTGGGACACCTATCACCATCTGATCCTGCTAAGACATAATGAGCATAGTGTTGTGTACTGTCTGTGCACCAAGATAGTGAAGACTAGAGCTGTTTAGTACTGTGTTTGTGAGAAAAGTTGGAAATTAGCAGATCAATAATGTTACATTGCTATGCTGACCAACAAAAACTCACATTGCAATGAAAAAAGATCAGAATATCGTTCTTCAATTGTTTGGCCGCTAGTTTCATTGTTTGATTCAGGTCTGGTGTGATTGAGGTAAAAATAATAGCTAACGTCAGCCAACTTTTGGCCAGCTCTAACGGTACATCCACTGGCAAAAGCAAGCCAGGTTAATTTAGTTCTGTTGAAACAAAACAAAACAAAGGATACAAAACATTTCCATACAACAGCTTCACTGATGATGATAAGTAAATTCATGAGTAGCCAGTTTATACTTAGCTTGCTTCTACAACTTGGAGAAAGAGCGCAACACATTGACAGCAACACACTGCCTCTGTTCAACTCTCCAGTGATGGTCCAGCCAGCCTTCCAGAAGCTTTATCTTTCACACAGCCTGTCCGCCTGCGCTGTGGTGTCCGCATGGTCCTAAATTCAGCATTTAAAAACTCCAAACAGTCTACCGACCGCTCTGTGGCGTCCGCATGGTCCAAAAGCACACTACTTTCTCTTTTTGTATCACATTGCAATGCTAAAACCGGGGGGGTAAAAAGTGCAATTTCAGAATGTGGGGGGAACATGAGCCCCCACGTCCCCAGTGAAAGTTGCGCCACTTACTGTATATAATTTAACACATTTGCCGCTAGCATTGTGTTAATTTGCTGGTAGAAATGTGTTCAACAAACAGTGAAGTAGCTAGCAAGTTTACTAGATAACTACAGTAGTTGCCTTGGTAACAAACAAACACTTCCTAGTTTAGCTAACCAAACTGTCAGTCCTATCTTGCTATTATGAAAATTTTATTCAACAATGCCAATGTAACCGATGTGAAATGGCTAGCTAGATAGCGGGGTGCGCGCTAATAGTGTTTTAATCGGTAACGTCACTCGCTCTGAGACGTTGAAGTAGTTGTTCCCCTTGCTCTGCAAGGACCGCAGCTTTCGTGGAGCGATGGGTAACGATGCTTCGTGGGAGGCAGTTGTTGATGTGTGCAGAGGGTCCCTGGTTCAAGCCCAGGTAGGGGCGAGGAGAGGGACGGAAGCTATACTGTTACATTGGTGTCGTGACCCAGATCAGTGGTTGTTGCGGAAAAGGAGGAGGTCAAAAGGGTGGTGAGTGTAACCGATGTGAAATGGCTAGCTAGTTAGAGGGGTGCGTGCTAATAGCGTTTCAATCGGGGATGTCACTCGCTCTGAGACCTTGAAGTAGGGTCCCTGGTTCGAGCCCAGGTAAGGGAGAGGAGAGGGATGGAAGCCATACTGTTACACCAATGTTTTCAATTCGACTTTTGCTTTCAAAAGCAGTTCAATAGAAAATGTAAGAATGAACTATAGCCATTGAATTATACTGTACTGATATACTGTATGTTATGTAAGCAATAATGCCTGAGGAGGTGTGGTATATGGCCAATATACCACAGCTAAGGGCTGATCTTAGGCACCACCAAATGCGGAGTGCCTGGATACATGATATATTGGCCAAATACCACAAACCCCTGAGGTGCATTATTACATTTACATTTTAGTCATTTAGCAGACACTCTTATCCAGTGCATACATTTTTTATTACATTTACATACTGAGACAAGGATATCCCTACTGGCCAAACCCTCCCTAACCTGGACGACGCTATGCCAATTGTGCATCGCCCCACGGACCTCCCGGTTGCGGCCGGCTGCGACAGAGCCTGGGCGTGAACCCAGAGACTCTGGTGGCGCAGCTAGCACTGCGATGCCGTGCCCTAGACCACTGCTCCACCCGGGAGGGTATTATTGCTACTATAAACTGGTTACCAACGCAATTAGACCAGTAAATAGTAATTGTTGATCACACCCATAGTATACAGTCTGATACACCATGGCTTTCAGCCATCAGCAATCAGGGCTCGAACCACCCGGTTTATAAATGGAATTATATAGTGGGTGGTTTGAGACCTGAATGCTGATTGGCTGACAGCCGTGGTATTTCAGACCGTATAACACAGGTATCACAAAACATTTATTTTTACTGCTCTAATTATATGTTGGTAACCAGTTTATAATAGCAATAAGGCACCTCAGGTGTGTGTGGTATATGGCTAATATACCACGGCTAAAGGCTGTGTCTAGGCACTCCAAGATGGGTCGTGCATATGAACAGCCCTTAGCCGTGGTATATGGCCATATACCACACCCCGTCATGCCTTATTTCTTAAATAATCCACGCTCTAGAATGCCCTTCAAACTAGTCAGAAACAACTATTCAACAACGCCATGGAAGAGGAAGAGAGAACCAACTCGGCAGAAAATCTCATTGTCTCCCTCAATGCAAGTGGCGTTTTTTCCCCCGTCGTTTCGCCCACCAAGCAAGGAGTTTTTGTATGGAGGTCAATTTGAGTGTCGAATTTGGTCAACATAAAAATGAATGGATTGTTTGCAATGCGAGGTTTATGTAATCAAAAATACGTTTTGCAATGCTTGTTGTTATGAGTGTACTGTAGAAGTAGAACACGTGACATCACGGCAACTTTGAGAAAAAAACACTTTATATCGGAGTTGTCTCGAGATGGCTACACATATTCATGGTATGGGGCTACACTCAAAAAAGATTACAATAATGAGATGTATCCACTAATCTAAAGAAAATAAACCCGGGAACTACACAGCCCGCCGTTCCACTATGTGGACAACGACTCCCATTGTGACCGGACTCGGAGAGACATGTATCTTGTCAGTATGTCCATAATCTTTTGTATAATTCAATTTAAACAGCAAACAGCACATGCAACTGTATGCTGACGCTACAAATTCTATAAGAAGGCGTTTCTGTTTTCAGCTCTGTGATTGGTCATACAGTTGTCAACTTCACAGTATATCTGTCCAGGCGAACCAATCAGCGCGCGCGTATTTGGCTAGTGGATCGGGTGCGCGGGGTCGACACCGGTAGCTAGCTAGTGTAGCTAGATGTGAAGGAGGAGAAGAAGTGTCGTAGGACTATGGACCCGGTGAACAATGCAGAGACAGGAGAGACAGAAACAGAACTGGAGCCGTGCTACGTTCTCATTCCGAAAGAAACGCGGTGCAAGAAGAAGGAGCAGGAAAAACTGTCCGGAGTCGTCAAGAACGTCCATAGAAAACTGCGAAGAAAATACCGAGAAGGTACACTAGCTTTGCTCAATTCAGGGGTAATTTACGGCGTCTCTCATCAAACGGGCTATTTAAATTGATCGAAAACAAGGCCCGGATTAGGTAGCTAACGTTATTTCCTATTTTTGGGGCCTTGCACAAACTGCAAGTGACTGGCAACATGTCAGGGTCTCGCTACTCTACTGTCTAAAAAAAACAAAAAAACATTGTCATGCAATCATGGGACATGTGCCTAACGTTACATTCACTCAATTTAAATAAGGTTAAACTAACGCCTGTGAACATTTCAATCTGCAGTGTGCAATTTTAACGAGGCTATGTTTGTCCCTCATTAGATGATTTGGCAGTCATCAATTAAAAAATAAATAATAATCGCGCATCTTACAGCCAGCCATAGTGATTTGGTAAGGTTGTTCAATTGTAACATACTGGATCATGGGTACTAGCAAAGAGATCAACACGGGTTGTATGGCATTTTGTTTGACGTCATGGGGTGTATTCATTAGTCGGACTCCGTTGCAAAATGTTTTATCTATTGCAAAATGTTTAGCAACGGAAACCGTTTACTCTAATCGGAAAACGTTTTGCAACAAAAACGAGAGTTTTTATTGGACAAATTCAGCTCCCTCTCCGTTTGGTTCCTATAGTTTATTTTGCAAACGTTTTGCAATGGAATCCAGCTAATGAATACACCCCTTTTCTGAAACTGAAAAGAACAAGACCCTACAAGTAAAAACTCAAGTTCAGGCTCATCCATTATGTGATGTTATTAGACACTGGCATATGCCAATAGTATGAGCACATATCATCCAGAGTTGCTGAATTGAGATCCCTGTCTGTTTTGAACAAACATTTTCTAACATGTCCTTCAAAGTGCAATCGTCGTCCGGGTTTGGCTTGGGTATGCTGTCATTGTAAATAAGAATTTGTTCTTAACTGACTTGCTTAGTTAAATAAAATGTTAAAAGTGGACTCAAAGGTCTGAGGCCTAGTATTGAGACGGAATCCGATCTCCTTGTTATTAACTCCAATATTTAGGTCCTTTCATTGAAAACAAAGGTAACGCAAACATGCTTTTCACTATTGGACCCTTCGCAGATCATTGGTCACAAACCAAACACCATAAAGAAAGATATAGGCGTTTCTGGTTCAGTTCACTTTATTGGCCTTTGCAGGAATTTGTCTTCCATTCAGATGTAGGGCAGGCAGTACAGACGTAACCAATGGAGGAATCTGCTAGTAAACGTATTCCTAATAGGGCTGGGAATTGCCAGGAACTGTACGATTTGATATTATCACAATATTTAGGTGCTGATACGATATGTATTGTGATTTTATTTCGATTGGATGTTCCAAAAATATTGCTCACCATACAGTGCCTTCAGAAAGTATTCATACTCTTTGACCTTTTTCCACGTTTTGTTACAAAAGGGGATTAAAATAGATTTGATTGTCCTTTTATTTGTCAATGATCTACACAAAATACTCTATCAAAGTGGAAGAAAAATTCTAATGTTTTGTATAAAAATTTTCAAAAAAATACACCATCTTGATTTGGAAAAGTATTCAACCCCCTGAGTCAATGCATGTTAGAATCACCTTTGGCAGCAACTACAGCTGTGAGTCTTTCTGGGTAAGTCTCTTAAGAGGTTTCCACACCAGGATTTTTGCATTTGCCGATTTTATTTTCAAATTTCTTCAAGCGCTGTCAAATTGGTTGTTGATCATTACTAGACAACCTTTTCAGGTCTTGCCGTAGATATAAGTCAAAACTGTAACTTGGCCACACTTGTCCTGCTGAAAGGTGAATTCATCTCCCAGTGTCTGGTGGAAAGCAGACTGAACCAGGTTCTCCTCTAGGATTTTGCCTGTGCTTAGCTCCATTCCATAAAAAAAAAATATTATCCTGGAAAAGCTCCACAGTCCTTAAACGATTACTATTATACCCATAACATAATTCAGCTACCACTATGCTTGCAAATATGGAGAGCGGTACTCAGTAATGTATTGGATTTGCCCCAAACATAACTTTGTATTCAGCACCAATTTTTTTGTTGCTTTGCCACATTTCTTTGCATTATTACTTTTGTGCCTTGTTGCAAACAGGATGCACGTTTTTGAATATTTTAATCTGTACAGGCTTCCTTTCACTCTTTTAAATTAGGTTAGTATTGTGGAGTAACTACAATGTTGTTGATCCATCCTCAGTTTTCTCCTATCACAGCCATTAAACTGGAACTAATTTAAAGTCACCATTGGCCTCGTGATGAAATCCCTGAGCAATTTCCTTCCTCTCCAGCAACTGAGTTAGGAAGGACACCTGTATTTTTTTATAGTGTCTGAGTGTATTGATACACCATCCAAAGTGTAATAACCACCATGCTAAAAATGATATTTAATGTCTGCTTTTTTTTTTTTCTACCAATAGGAGCCCTTTGCAAGGGAATGGAACACTTACCTGTTTGAATATGTTTCATATTCACTGCTTGACTGATACAATTACAGTTGAAGTCGGAAGTGTACATACACCTTAGCCAAATACATTTAAACTCAGTTTTTCACAATTCCTGGCATTTACTCCTAGTAAAAAATTCCTGTCTTAGGTCAGTTAGGATCACCACTTTATTTTAAGAATGTGAAATGTTAGAATAATAGTAGAAGAATGATTTATTTCAGCTTTTATTTCTTTCATCACATTCCCAATAGGTCAGAAGTTTACATATACTCAATTAGTATTTGGTAGCATTGTCTTTAAATTGTTTAACTTGGGTCAAACGTTTTGGGTAGCCTTCCACAAGCTTCCCACAATAAGTTGGGTGAATTTTGGCCCATTCCTCCTGACAGAGCTGGTGTAACTGAATCAGTTTTGTAGGCCTTCTTGCACGCACACGCTTTTTCAGTTCTACCCACACATTTTCTATAGGATTGAGGTCAGGGCTTTGTGATGGCCACTCCAATACCTTGACTTTGTTGTCCTTAAGCTATTTTGCCACAACTTTGGAAGTATGCTTGGGGTCATTGTCCATTGGAAGACCCATTTGCGACCAAGGTTTAACTTCCTGACTGATGTCTTGAGATGTTGCTTCAATATATCCACATAATTTTCCTCCCTCATGACGCCATCTATTTTGTGAAGTGCACCAGTCACTCCTGCCACAAAGCACCCCCAAAACATGATGCTGCCACCCCTGTGCTTATGGTTGGGATGGTGTTCTTCGGCTTGCAAGCATCCCCCTTTTTCCTCCAAACAAAGATGGTCATTATGGCCAAACCGTTATATTTTTGTTTCATCAGACCAGAGGACATTTCTCCAAAAAGTATGATCTTTGTCCCCATGTGCAGTTGCAAACCGTAGTCTGGCTTTTTCATGGCGGTTTTGGAGCAGTGGCTTCTTCCTTGCTGAGCGGCCTTTCAGGTTATATTGATATAGGACTCATTTTACTGTGGATATAGATACTTTTGTACCTGTTTCCTCCAGCATCTTCAAGGCCCTTTGCTGTTCTGGAATTGATTTGCACTTTTCGCACCAAAATGCGTTCTGTCTAGGAGACAGAATGAGTCTCCTTCCTGAGCGGTATGACGGCTGCGTGGTCCGATGGTGTTTATACTTGCGTACTATTGTTTGTACAGATGAACGTGGTACCTTCAGGCCTTTGGAAATTGCTCCCAAGGATGAACCAGACTTGTGGAGGTCTACAATTTTTTTTTTCTGAGGTCTTGGCTGATTACTTTTGATTTTCCCATGATGTCAAGCAAAGAGGCACTGAGTTTGAAGGTAGGCCTTGAAATACACAAATGATGTAAATTAGCCTATCACAAGCTTCTAAAGCCATGACATAATTTTCTGGAATTTTCCAAGCTGTTTAAAGGCGCAGTCAACTTAGTGTATGTAAACTTCTGACCCACTGGAATTGTGATACAGTGAAATAATCTGTCTGTCAACAATTGTTGGAAAAATGACTTGTCATGCATGAAGTAGATGTCCTAACTGACTTGCCAAAACTACAGTTTGTTAACAAGACATTTGTGGAGTGTCTTGTTTTAATGACTCCAAGCTAAGTGTATGTAAACTTCTGACTTCAACTATATGTGTTGGGTACAGAAATTAGGTAGTTTTTCAAAACTCATGTTAAACACTATTGCACACAGTGAGTCCATGCAACTTATTATGTGACTTGTTAAGCAAATGTTTACTACTGAATTTAAGGCTTGCCATAACGAAGGGGTTGAATACTTATTGACTCAAGACATTTCAGCTTTTCATTTTTGAAAAACATAATTCCACTTTTACATCATGGGATGTGTGTGTGTGTAGGCCAGTGACACACACAATCTTAATTTAATCAATTTTAAATTCCGGCTGTAACACAACAAAATGTGGAAAAAGTCAAGGGGTGTGAATACTTTCTGAATGCACTGTCTGCTGCAGGGACGAGAGAGCATGCAAACTAGTTTTGATCAGTCATGGAAATAAAAGTGCTGAAAACAAATTGGCTCCCTATTTAAAAAGAGTACAAGCTATGAAGGAAAAATATTGTTTAATAGGATACTGTACATACATTTTTTATTTTTATATCCTGACATGTAACTTATCGTCCCCTCCCCCATCACTAATTTCTAACAGACTGTTTATCATTGAGTCTTCTCACATCAACTGCAGCTATTTTGTTTGCGTTGCAGCAATGCATGACCCCAAATTAGCTAATCTTACTGAGAGTGTCCAGTGCCACAGGTTAAGTTATTCTACCATTTGAATGGTTGATTTGCCCTGTGCTCTTATGTTGTGATTATCAAACTGGGCAGCATCTAGGGCTAAATTCAGTCCGTAGCGCTGAACAGCTGCGCTACAGCGCGATATCAAATGTTAAAGGCAATGTTCCTGTGTTAGCAGAGACTGCATTCAAGGTAAACGCTGCATATGTCGGCTCAATCGGAAATTACCTTTAAAATTCAATTGCGCTGTAACACCAAACTTCAGAGCTACGGATTGAACCCAGCCCTATTAGTATTTTTGCTCTGCAGCCTGTTTGTTTTGTTCAGATGCCGGGCGGCTAAAAAAATTGCTGAATGGTATGCATGTACAGTTGAAGTCGGAAGTTTACATATACTTAAATTGGAGTCATTAAAACTCATTTTTCAACCACTCCACTATTTTTTTTGTAAACAAACTATAGTTTTGGCAAGTCGGTTAGGACATCTACTTTGTGCATGACAAGTCATTTTTCCAACAATTGTTGACAGACAGATTATTTCACTTATAATTCACTGTATCACAATTCCAGTGGGTCAGAAGTTTACATACACTAAGTTGACTGTGCCTTTTAAACAGCTTGGAAAATTCCTGAAAACTATGTCATGGCTTTAGAAGCTTCTGATAGGCTAATTGACATAATTTGAGTCCATTGGAGGTGTACCTGTGGATGTATTTCAAGGCCTACCTTCAAACTCAGTGCCTCTTTGCTTGACATCATGGGAAAATCAAAAGAACTCAAAATAACTGTAGACCTCCACAAGTCTGGTTCATCCTTGGGAGCAATTTCCAAACGCCTGAAGGTACCGCGTTCATCTGTACAAACAATAGTACGCAAGTATAAACACCATGGGACCACGCAGCCGTCATACCGCTCAGGAAGGAGACTCATTCTGTCTCCTAGAGATGAACAAACTTTGTGTGAAAAGTGCAAATCAATCGCAGAACAGCAGCAAAGGACCTTGTGAAGATCCTGGAGGAAACGGGTACAAAAGTATCTATATCCACAGTAAAATGAGTCCTATATTGTCATACCCTGAAAGGCCGTTCAGCAAGGAAGAAGCCACTGCTCCAAAACCGTCATAAAAAAAGCCAGACTACGGTTTGCAACTGCACATGGGGACAAAGATTGTACTTTTTGGAGAAATGTCCTCTGGTCTGATGAAACAAAAATAGAACTGTTGGCCATAATGACCATTGTTATGTTTGGAGGAAAAAGGTGAAGCTTGCAAGCCGAAGAACACCATCTCAACCGTGAAGCACGGGGGTGGCAGCAACATGTTGTGCTTTGCTGCAGGAGGGACTGGTGCACTTCACAAAATAGATGACTTCATGAGGATGGAAAATTGTGGATATATTGAAGCAACATTTCAAGACGTCAGTCAGGAAGGTAAAGCTTGGTCGCAAATGGGTCTTCCAAATGGACAATGACCCCAAGCATACTTCCAAAGTTGTGGCAAAATGGTTTAAGGACAACAAAGTCAAGGTATTGGAGTGGCCATCACAAAGCCCTGACCTCAATCCTATAGAAAATTTGTGGCAGAACTGAAAAAGCGTGTGTGAGCAAGGAGGCCTACAAACCTGACTCAGTTACACCAGCTCTGTCAGGAGGAATGAGACAAAATTCACCCAACTTATCGTGGAAGGCTACCCGACATGTCTGACTCAAGTTAAACAATTTAAATGCAATGCTACCAAATACTGAGTGTGTGTAAACTTCTGACCCACTGGAGTTGTGATGAAAGAAATAAAGCTGAAATAAATAATTCTCTCTACTATTATTCTGACATATGACATTCTTAAAATAAAGTGGTGATCCTAACTGACCTAAGACGGGGACATTTTACTGGGATTAAATGTCAGAAATTGTGAAAAACTGAGTTTAAATGTAATTCGCTAAGGTGTATGTATAATTTCCGACTTCAACTGGTATGTAATTGCAATAATCACACAAAGTAATACCAAAAAAAAGTAGCATTCAACAGGTCCTTTCCACTTTAGCAGAAGGACTGGCTAGCTGATGCTCTTGAAAATACCCTGTCAGCTGACACCATGATTGGTTAATAAGTAAAGCATGATCTGGTCTGCTTGGCATTGCTACCACAGTAATCATGTTGTCGTTTTATTTCTGCAAATCTGATAGTTTTTTTTCCCTATGTGGTCATGGGATTTCTTCCTTATCAGCGTGTTTGCTCTCGAAACACACATTCTGCTGCGCGTCTGGGAAGACCTGCTGCAGGGAATTTGTGAAGATATAGACCTAGGAACAGAAGTGAAGACATCTTGAAAATCCAGTTTTCAGATATGCCAGACATAATGACGAGTAACTGTTTTGAAAATGTTGAAGCAATGTTGCGTCAGCAGTGTTAGCCTGTGGTGTTTTCATCTGAAGGGCTGAACGATTGTGATTCCTCTTGAATGAATGGCCACACTTTATAAGTAGGTACATTCATGTTGGCTTATTGTGCACTCTACGTACGTACTATGCTTGTGTTATTTTTTGAAACAAAACTAACAGGACTAACTTTCAATTCCTGCCATTTTATAATGAAGAATTTCAATGTGATGAAATGGGAAAACAAAGCATCAGTGTCTGGGACACTCATGTAGCCTACAGTGCTTAGTAGTTTTACTATATGTATGTCATACTGTATGGTGTGATTTGGTTGGGTTTGTTAACTTTGTTTCAACCTCCTGCTGCCTGTTATCTTTCCACAGTGGGGGATTTTGAGAAGATCTGGCGAGAGCACTGTGAAGATGAACAGACTCTGAGTGAATACGCCCTGGCCATGAGGAACCTGGCTGACAACCACTGGGCCAAGACCTGCGAGGGAGAGGGACGCATCGACTGGTGTCGCAGGTAAAATAGTCCCCCACAAAAGGAGACTGTGTAAATAACCCTCTGGCTGTGTTGTACTAGCTCAGAACTCCACTGCTCTATGCTTACTCCGATGACTCATCCAGCCCTTCCGATATCAACACTGTGGGGTAAATCCTAACTTCTGCTTGTTGAATTTTCACTTAGTCATGCATTGATTCCAATGGTTAGGATTTAGTTAGGATTCCAAGTTAGGATTTGCCCTATTTATTTCTTAGCATATCACTGTTTTAACAGTAAGGCATTAATACCATTATGTGTGACGTTTCGGGACTATTTCTCCAGTGTTTGCCAGGAGTATTTTCAGGATGGTGGGATGAAAAGAATGTTGGAGAAGGATGAGAAGAGTGCCAGGCTTGCCATGGCCGTGTCGGCCACAGCTCTGAGTGACCAGCCCTATAGCTCCTCTATCCCCAGGTACTGTATTGTGACAGTGTTAAATTAAACATGTCCATTTTTATCTGACTATTTTGCTCTGTTTCAGCATGCTCTGTTGTGTGTTCATATTGACACATCTTACCTCTATTAGCTACTGCTATCATTAAGCATTCTTACTCTGTCGGACTTAACGCTAACTTAACGCCTCTGGTTGAAGGTCTGTCCCCCAGCTTGGTAAAATGCGGCTGCTGGACGTTGGCAGCTGTTTTAACCCCTTCCTGAAGTTTGACGAGTTCCTCACAGTCGGTATTGACATAGTGCCTGCGGTCGAGGTATGTACTATTACTGTCCGTGATCACTCCCTCGGTCCCAGCTAGAAAGTCCTGACTCTTACTGTCTTACTCACTAATTTGCTGCCGGGGAAAAATGCCTAGTTAAATACATTTAAAAAATGTCAGGAATATTCATTGTGTGAATATCAGACCACAGAACAATGCTGTCCCTTGACAGTAAGTGTCAACAGTTGATGGGAATGAAACCTGACCTGCTGTGAAGGAACTGGCAGAATATTAGCATCGAGTGATTTTGATAACTAAATGGATTAAGAACAGTGGGTCTTAGATATGGGTCTAAAATGCCACTGCATGATGAGAACAACTTGTGTTACTCTAAAGTATCTGTTTCTACCCTTTCCCCTCAGAGTGTATACAAGTGTGACTTCCTCAACCTCCAGCTCCAGCAGCCTCTGCAACTGGCTGGCGACACAGTGGAAGCCTTCCTGAGACAGCTGCGTAGCCCCATCGACGCCCTGCCCGCCCAGCTCTTCCACGTGGTGGTCTTCTCCCTGCTCCTCTCCTATTTCCCCTCGCCTTACCAGCGCTGGATCTGCTGCAAGAAGGCCCACGAGCTGCTGGAACTGCACGGCCTGCTGCTCATCATCACCCCAGACTCCTCCCACCAGAACCGCCACACCCTCATGATGCGCAGCTGGCGAGTGGCGGTGGAGTCACTTGGCTTCAGGCGCTGCAAGTACATCAAGTTCTCCCACATGCACCTCATCGCCTTCCGCAAGGTGTGCCTGGCCACCACCAGCGACCTGGTCAGCCGTAACTACCCCGAGATGCTCTACATCCCTCAGGACTTCCAATCCCCCGAGGAGGAGGACTACACCGACGTGCCAGTTCAGGCGCGCTCCGACTTCGAGGACGACCAGCTGGCGTGGGGCTTCATGGAGCTGCCCGACACGCCATATGACTCGGATAGCGGAGAGAGCCAGAGCAGCTCTGTGCCCTTCCTACACGAGCTGGAGGACCCCATTCTACTGCAGAGCTGAGCTAGACCAGCTAAAACCCTACTAGCTACTCTCTTCTTCTCTTTTACCAGTTCCAATTCGATCCCTACCACTCCTCTTGGCCATAACCCTTCAATGTTTACAGATCTGTAACGTGGAAGCAATATGGGTGACGCTTTAACGCCACACTACTTATACCTATCCAGAGCCTTCAGACATGCAACATCGAGTGGTTAGGCCAAAGGGGGAGGGATACAGTCTGTCTGTACACAACTGCTGCGCTACCAAATGAACCTGCTGCATTCTTCTCACACTCCTCCTCTTCCTTAACTAAACAATGCAGTTTGCACAGAGTGAAAGAAAAAGACGTTTACAGAAGTCAGTTTATTTTTTCGGTATCTTTGATGGTTAGTCACTCAACACAACACAATACACACACACACACACACACACACACACACTTCAGTAAATAAGGTAGTTTTTAAAAATAAAAACTTGGTCGCTGATTACTGAGACTGAGTAAGTCTGCCCCTTGTTTTTTTTATCCCATCTTTGATCTCACTCTCTACTAACAGAAGAAAAGCAATCTTTACTCCTTCAAAGGCTTTTTCTTAGTAGTTAAACAGTGAATGTGCTTCAGTACCAGCAAGCCGCTGACTTTAAATCCCTCTTAAATGGACTGATACCACAGAGGTTTGTCAAGTTTGGTTGGAGTGGAGCGATTGAGATGTTAGTCAGATGAGGCTAGACTTTCTCTAATTCTTGGTGTGCATTTTAATTTTTAAAATTAAGAAAAATACATTGTACCCTCAGCCAAAATGTTTTGATTTGTTCCCTTTTGAACACGTGTCTTGTCCAACACGATGTGTGACAATGGCGTTTTAATTCAGCATTTTTTTGGGCTGATCTCATGGCTCTTTTACAATAGATTTGTAGCATTTTCAGAACTTTAAGATAGGTGTACGTAATTACTTTTACTAATGTGAAACTGTTAACCGTGTTTTTCTCATTGTGTAACATGGTACGAGTTGTGAAATAGTCATTGCTCGCTTTTCTGTGCTGGTGTGAAGAAACTGGTTTTAATTCATCTTAATTTACCTCCAATGTTGTAACCCAGAAGTTTTAGCATTTTTTTTGTCATTACATCCTTGTTTGTAATCACTTTTTTTCTGTAATATTATTTAGGCTACATTATCAGATCAATAATATGTCTGGATTAATGTCTTTGCTTCTTTATAGGTAGCTGGTAGCTTCTCTATGGGTACTGGTAACATATTCCAAAAAAGAAGACTGCCTACACTCTGTCGACGTGTCCTTGAGCAAGGCACTTAACCCTAATTTACTCCAGGGGCACCGTACTATTATGGCTGACCCTTTTTAAAGCAACACATTTCACTGCACCTATCCGGTGTATGTAGAGATAAAACATATCTTATGTCCACTGAAGTGAAACAGGTCGACCAAGAGACTACAGCTCTAGCTGTCAGTTGCTGTTCATCTCTCTTCCTTTACTCTACATCGTATCTGAGGACAGCAACACATGCCTTAAGCATTTTTACATTTTTGTCATTTAGCAGATGCTCTTTTCCAGAGCGACTTACGTAGTAAGTGCATACATTTTAATACTTTTTTCATACTGGTCCCCCGTGGGAATCAAACCCATAACCCTGGCGCTGCAAGCGCCACGCTCTACCAACAGCTACATGGGACTAGCATTAGTCATTTCTGAATTAAAAATATGAATTGTTTTTGTATTTTTTCATTCATGGGTTGCTAGTATAGGTGTAGTATCAACAAATACTGAGTCATTCATTGCATCAGTAAGTACATTTTGACTATATCACTTTACACATGAAAGTACTAAATGTGTACTCTGCTTAAAAGTTTTAACTCCGAACAATTTAAAATTATCTTGTTATGAGCGCTCAAACAATTCCAAATGATTCACCTCAATGAGGTTTTGCACTAATACACTGCTGTCTCATCATTAGTCATGCAACTTCTGATCCCATCAAAGTGCATTTTAGCAATAGCCAGGTGTATACTGAAAGTACTGTATCTTATGGGGAATGGTATTTATGTTCCCCTTTTTAGTGTGGATGTGTGTTGTAATGAACTTGTCTGTGGCACTTTATTTCATAAATAGTAGACGAATCTCTGTTGCCATGAGTCATGTGATTCCTGTCATGGGGGATTTAGGATTAGGTCTCGCAAATGGCATCCTATTCTTTATGGGCCTTGCTCAAAACTAGTGCACTATATGGGGAATAGGGTGCCATTTGGGATGCAACGCAAACAACCATAGTCTTATTAGTATAAACAGTATGATGTACATCAGGATACCTGTAATCCTAAAGGTGCCTTCTTACTTATCCCCAGGCCATACTGTGTTGGAAAACTCCCTTCACTTGGCAGCATTCAACGGGCTTCTTTTGCCAAATGTTTGTTATGTGCAACTGTCCAAATGAGCTACCTACTACCATCTACCACTGCAAAGTATCATTGGCTCAATGTTTTACCCTAAGAACAATGTATTTTGTTTAAATTTTTCATTAATAATTACTTTGCGTTTAATTTGCTCTAAATCTGTTAACTTTCTGGTCAGTTCATGTTTGGTGTACTTTCAACTATTTATCTTTAGTAACAGAAAATACAAAATATATTTTCTCATTTTAGTTCATTTTCTTGAGCGTTATCAATTGTACCAGTTAGCATTTAGGAATACATCTCATCTGTCTTCCAAGATTACATTACTTGCATGAATAGCTTCATTTTCAGTATTAAGGATTTCGACAAGGTGTGCATTTTTTTTCTCTTCTCTCTTTTATAAATGAATGGAAATGCAGTGTTCATGTGTGATTATTGTGGCCTCTTCCATTCACTATTTTCCTATAGGACTGAAGTAAACTAATTGAGTCATGGTATTGATTAGAGCGTCTGCTAAATGACTTAAATGTAAATGTAAATGATTAGCTAGTAGATTGTACGGGCTAATGTAATCCTTTCATTAGCCGTTACAGGATAGGTACTGTTTGGCGTAGCACAGACTTTTCGACCAACCTTAACTTGACGATACCATCTTCGTTCTCGATTCGGCCAAACATGTATCTTCTAAAATGTCCAGTTTCAGGTGGTTCGTTTCAATTTAGAAAATCATCTGTTATTAAAATGTTTTTGCTTCATGAAGTAATCCAATGATGGGTACGCTACGATCTGTTTCTATTTCAAATCTTCTCTCATTGATCGACACCAGTGAGTGTCATGACAAACGGCAGTTTCGGGTGGACTCAACCTTCTCAATCAATGAGAGAAGATATGAAGTAGACAAGATAGTGGTATATGCATTGTTGGATTACAACATTTGTATTTTAATACTGGAACATTTTCTAAATTCAAGGGAACCACCTGCAACTGGACACCAACATTCTAGAAGATACATGTTTGGGTGACTCGAACGAAGAGGGTATGGCCAAGGTTGGTCTAAAATTCTCTGCTACGCCAAACAGTACCTGTCCTGTAACGGCTAATTGAGCATCACATTAGCCCGTTACAATCTGCTGACTAGGTGTTGATCATGTTAGTTAGGGCATAAGTATATCAATGTGTAGTATGGTTTAACCTATATTGATAAAGTAATTGTAATATTCAGTGGAATAGCCTCATTTACAGTACGTCTAGATTTATTGATTAGTCATCACACTTTATGAATTTCCATACTTCGACTTTCCTCTCCGCCACTTTGTACTACTGATTTGCCGTAGTGACGTATTCCCCGTTCTAGTTTGATGGCGGCAGTCATTTGACCGAAAAGTTTTCGAAGTGGAAAATAAGTATTTTTGTCTCCTGCTCCTTCAAGTGAAATAAATTAATTTGGGCTAGCTAGGTTTGTATGAGACGTATCTATTTACACACGAAAGAAGAGAAACAGCAAAGGGACCATGTAATCAAGCGTACCATCTGCAAGTCGTACAACTGCAAGCTAGCTACCGGCAAATCATGTAGCTAGCTAACTAGCAAAAACCATGTAGCTAGCAAACTAGCAAAAACTAGCTAAGTAGCTAGTAACTTCTAGCTAACGTTAGCTAGCTTAGACTACCTATCACTAGCTCAAAGTTTGCTGCTCTGTTAGTTCAGGGTGGCTAGCTAGTGAGTGACTTTTTTCGCCATAGTCTTGCAATCTAGCTAGCTAAGTTAGCTTCATGGAAAGGTTTTAATTGCCTCTGAACTGTTAACTAATAACGTTACCAGCTGTAATTAACTGTTAGCTACTCCTACATATCAAAATGTGTCGCTTACGGTACTGTGTCAGTCACTGTCTGCATGCAGCGATGACCAGACTGGAGGAGGTCAACGGAGAGGTTAACATGTGGTCCTCTGTCAGATGTCTGGGGTACCTGTCTGGTCTGAACCTGCTGGTGGCTCTCTGCCTGGGGCTCTATGTGCGATGGGAGAAGACTGAGGAACCCATGATCCTCATCATATTTGTTCTGGCCCTGTTTGTCCTCGGGATAGCAAGCATACTGTACTATTACTTCAGCATGGAAAAAGTCAGCCTGAGCCTCCTCCACCTGTGGTTTGGCTTCCTGCTTGGCCTCCTGTGTTTCCTCAACAACCCCACTCTGGAGAGCAACATCAAAGAGCAAGCCACCAACTACCTCCTGCTGGCCAGTGTTGTCTTGAGGACGCTGTGGGCTCTGCTGGAGAGGATGTGCGGCTGCACCAGGTACCGCCCTGCCTTCCTCACCTCAGCAGAGGCCCTAGAGCTGGCAGGCTTTGCCATCGCCAGTACTGTCTTATTCATCCAGAAGTCCATGAGTGTAGTGGTGCTAGTGGTGGCCCTGGCTACTCTGATGGTGGTCCTGCGCATGAAGGCTCTCCTGGCCCTGCCCAACCTGGTCTGCTTCTCCATCATCACTGCGGTGCTGTTCTTCAAGGCGCTGGGCATCACCACCAACCCCTTTGCCCTGTCATGTTTCTTCAGCCAGCTGATCTGCGACCCCTTGCTGGACGTGTACTTCAGTGGGCTGTCGGTGACCGAGCGCTGGCTGCCCTACCTTGCCTGGAGGGGGCTGTGGCGCAGGCTGTCCCTCCTGCCTTTGCTCCTGGCGGAGGTGATTTGAATTAATTTTATTTGATACATTTAAAATGCATATAGAGTTTCCCCAGCCATGTGAGTACAATGATACACACAAAACATAATTGAGGATAAAAACACAGAGTCAACAGTAGACTTCCATTGTGGTCCTTGTTCCCAGGTGGGCTTCTTGATCCTGGCAGCCCTGAAGCTGGTGGACCTGGACCGGTGGTACCTGATGATCCCGGGCTTCATGCTGAGTGGGGTGTTCTGGGCCATCTGTCACGTGGTGTTCATCATCACTCTGTGGGGCTTCCACACCAAGCTGAGTGACTGCCAGAGGGTGTGTCTGGCCCAGGGAGCCGGGAGCAGCTGCCTAGACAAGGTTATGGCCTCTAAAGGAGTCAGACACTTCTGTCTCATCTCTGAACGCCTGGTGCTCTTCAGTCTGGTGTCCACCGTCATCCTGGCTGCTTTATCATGGCAGGTATGTCTCCAGTCATTGATATAGCACTGTTATTCAGTCCAGACCAGCTATGTTATACCTTAATGGCTCATATAACTTAGTCTGTTTGTTTTATTGATAAGCTAGGTTAACTGGCGTAAAATAAATTGAGATTGGACACTTTCCCATAGTTTTTGAGGTCATAGATATTCAGAGCCATCTTCTCAACTTAATAGTCCTACTTTTTTGGTTAGTGTGTGAATGTGACCCATTGTGTCTGTGTTTCAGGCCTCCAGCAGTATCTTTATGAGTATGCTCCTGCTGGTCCTGGCTCTGGAGTCTCTGTTCCACGGCCTCTTCTATGAGCTGGGGAACTGCCTAGGCGGCACATGTGTGGGGTATGCAGTGGTCATCCCCACCAACTATTGCAGGTAGGAATGTATGGATAGTGGACACCCAAATATATACAGTGCCTTCAGAAAGTATTCACACCCCTTGACTTTTTCCACATTTTCTTGTTACAGCCTGAATTTAAAATGGATTAAATTGAGATTTTATGTCACTGGACTGTACACAATACCCTCATAATGTCAACGTTGTATTTTAAATATTTACAAATTAATTAAAAACGAAAAGCTGAAATGTCTTGAGTCAATAAGTATTCAACCCCTTTGTTATGACAAGCCTTAAGTCCAGGCGTTAAAAATTTGCTTAACAAGTTACATAATAAGTTGCATGGACTTACTCTGTGTGCAATAATAGTATTTAACATGATTTTTGAATGACTACCTAATTTCTGTACCCAACACATAATTGTAAGGTCCCTCAGTCGAGCAGTGAATTTCAAACACAGATTCAATCACAAAGACCAGGGAGGTTTTCCAATGCCTTGCAAAGAAGGATACCTATTGGTAGATGGGTAAAAGAAAAAGCAGACATTGAATATCCTTTTGAGCATGGTGAAGTAATTAATTACACGTTGGATGGTGTATCAATACACCCAGCCACTACAAAGATACAGGCGTCCTTTCTAACTCAGTTGGCAGAGTGGAAGGAAACCGCTCAGGGATTTCACCATGAGGCCAATGGGGACTTTAAAACAGTTACAGAGTTGAATGGCTGTGATAGGAGAAAACTGAGGATGGATCAACAACATTGTCGTTACTCAACAATACTAACCTAAATGACAGAGTGAAAAGAAGGAAGCCAGTACAGAAATAAAATATTCCAAAACATGCATCCTGTTTGCAACAAAGCACTAAAGTAATACTGCAAGAAATGTGGCAAATAAATTTACTTTACTACACGAGCACAAAATGGGTAGGCTACATTTCAAGCTGTTGATGTAAAGCCAGTCAGGTGAGAGGAAAAAAAAGTGTATGTTTTAATTCAAGGGGCGGTGTTGTATTTTGAGACAGGCTTGATTATGCAAATAGGCAGAGGGGTAGCCTACATTATCAAATTCTCTGTATGGTAATAACAATTCATTATATTTTGTAAAGTGGTTTCTTGCATCTCACAATACAATGCAATTTACAGTCACCTATTTGGCCCATGGTGTTACAGATCAAGTAAAAGATCATTAATTAATGTCAAGCCCTTCATAATCTAAAAATGTTTTCTAAAGGTCTCATGCAATGTAGGCCTGCATTGAACACCACATATTAGAGGGAACATTGGTATGCTTGTAATCATTAAGGACTGGGGAGTTTTTCAGGATAAAAAATAAACGGAATAGAGCTAAGCACAGGCAAAATTCTAGAGGAAAACCTGGCTCAATCTGCTTTCCAACAGACACAGAGAGACCAATTCACCTTTCAGCAAGACAATAACCTAAAACACAAGGCCAAATATATACTGGAGATGCTTTACCAAGATGACATCAAATGTTCCCGAGTGACCTAGTTACAGTTTTGACTTAAATCGTATTGAAAATGGCTGTCTAGCAATGATCAACAACCTACTTGACAGAGCTTGGAAGAATTTTTAAAATAATAATGTGCAAATATTGTACAATCCAGGTGTGGAAAGCTCTTAGAGACTTACCCAGAAACACTCACAGCTGTAATCATTGCCAAAGGTGATTCTAACATGTATTGACTCAAGTGTGTGAATACTTATATAAATGAGATACTATTGTATTTAATTGTCAATACTTTTTCAAAAATTCAAAAACATTTTTTTTTCACTTTGTCCGGGGGTATTTCACTGTAGAGATTCTAGCCCTGCTCTCTATACCATATCCAACCCTGCAGTTCCACCACCCACATATGCGATGACATCACCTGGTTTCAATGATGTTTCTAGAGACAAGATCTCTCTCATCATCACTCAATACCTAGGTTTACCTCCACTGTATTCACATCCTACCATACCTTTGTCTGTACATTATTCCTTTAAACTATTTTATCGCCCCCAGAAACTTCCTTTTACTCTCTGCTCTGGTAGCTCTAGGCGACCAATTCTCATAGCTTTTAGCCGTACCATTATCCTACTTCTCCTCTGTTCCTCTGGTGATGTAGAGGTGAATCCAGGCCCTGCAGTACCTGGCTCCACTCCTATTCCCCAGGCGCTCTCTTTTGATGACTTCTGTAACCGTAATAGCCTTGGCTTCATGCATGTTAACATTAGGAGCCTCCTCCCTAAGTTTGTTTTGTTCACTGCTTTAGCACACTCTACCAACCCGGATGTTTTAGCCGTGTCTGAATCCTGGCTTAGAAAGACCACCAAAAATTCAGACATTTTTATCCCCAATTACAATATTTTCAGACAAGATAGAACGGCCAAAGGGGGCGGTGTTGCAATCTACTGCAAAGACTGCCTGCAGAGTTCTGTTATACTATCCAGGTCTGTTCCCAAACAATTTGAACTTCTACTTTTAAAAATCCACCTCTCTAAAAACAAGTCTCTCACCGTTGCCGCCTGCTATAGACCACCCTCTGCCCCCAGCTGTGCTCTGGACACTATATGTGAACTGATTGCCCCCCATCTATCTTCAGAGCTCGTGCTGCTAGGCGACCTAAATTTGAACATGCTCAACACCCCAGCCACCCTACAATCTAAGCTTGATGCCCTCAATCTCACACAAATTATTAATGAACCTACCAGGTACCACCCCAATTCCGTAAACACGGGTACCCTCATAGATATCATCCTAACAAACTTGCCCTCCAAATACACCTCTGCTGTTTTTAACCAAGATCTCAGCGATCACTGCCTCATTGCCTGCATCCGTAATGGGTCAGCGGTCAAACGACCTCCACTCATCACTGTCAAACGCTCCCTGAAACACTTCAGCGAGCAGGCCTTCCTAATTGACCTGGCCGGGGTATCCTGGAAGGATATTGATCTCATCCCGTCAGTAGAGGATGCCTGGTCATTTTTAAAAAATGCCTTCCTCACCATCTTGAATAAGCATGCCCCATTCAAGAAATTTAGAACCAGGAACAGATATAGCCCTTGGTTCTCTCCTGACCTGACTGCCCTTAACCAACAGAAAAACATCCTATGGCGTTCTGCATTAGCATCGAACAGCCCCCGTGATATGCAACTTTTCAGGGAAGCCAGAAACCAATATACACAGGCAGTTAGAACAGCCAAGGCTAGCTTTTTCAAGCAGAAATTTGCTTCCTGCAACACAAATTCAAAAAAGTTCTGGGACACCGTAAAGTCCATGGAGAATAAGAACACCTCCTCCCAGCTTCCAACCGCCCTGAAGATAGGAAACACTGTCACCACCGACAAATCCACTATAATTGAGAATTTCAATAAGCATTTTTCTACGGCTGGCCATGCTTTCCACCTGGCTACCCCTACCCGGGACAACAGCACTGCCCTCCCCTCTGCTACTCGCCCAAGCCTTCCCCATTTCTCTTTCTCCCAAATACAGTCAGCTGATGTTCTTAATGAGCTGCAAAATCTGGACCCTTACAAATCAGCCGGGCTAGATAATCTGGACCCTTTCTTTCTAAAACTATCTGCTGAAATTGTTGCCACCCCTATTACTAGCCTCTTCAACCTCTCTTTCGTGTCGTCTGAGATCCCCAAAGATTGGAAAGCAGCTGCGGTTATCCCCCTCTTCAAAGGGGGGGACACCCTTGACCCTAACTGCTACAGACCTATATCTATCCTACCCTGCCTTTCTAAGGTCTTCGAAAGCCAAGTCAACAAACAGATTACCGACCATTTCGAATCACACCACACCTTCTCCGCTATGCAATCTGGTTTCAGAGCTGGTCATGGGTGCACCTCAGCCACGCTCAAGGTCATAAACGATATCGTAACCGCCATCGATAGGAAACAATACTGTGCAGCCGTATTCATTGACCTGGCCAAGGCTTTTGACTCTGTCAATCACCACATCCTCATTGGCAGACTCGACAGCCTTGGTTTCTCTAATGATTGCCTCGCCTGGTTCACCAACTACTTCTCTGATAGAGTTCAGTGTGTCAAATCGGAGGGTCTGTTGTCCGGGCCTCTGGCAGTCTCTATGGGGGTGCCACAGGGTTCAATTCTTGGACCAACTCTCTTCTCTGTTTACATCAATGATGTCGCTCTTGCTGCTGGTGATTCTCTGATCCACCTCTACGCAGACGACACTATTCTGTATACTTCTGGCCCTTCTTTTGACACTGTGTTAACAACCCTCCAGGCGAGCTTCAATGCCATACAACTCTCCTTCCGTGGCCTCCAACTGCTCTTAAATACAAGTAAAACCAAATGCATGCTCTTCAACCGATCGCTGCCTGCTCCTGCCCGCCTGTCCAACATCACTACTTTGGACGGCTCTGACTTAGAATATGTGGACAACTACAAATACCTAGGTGTCTGGTTAGACTGTAAACTCTCCTTCCAGACCCACATCAAACATCTCCAATTCAAAGTCAAATCTAGAATTGGCTTCCTATTCCGCAACAAAGCATCCTTTACTCATGCTGCCAAACATACCCTTGTAAAACTGACCATCCTACCAATCCTCGACTTCGGTGATGTCATTTACAAAATAGCCTCCAAAACACTACTCAATAAATTGGATGCAGTCTATCACAGTGCCATCCGTTTTGTCACCAAAGCCCCATATACTACCCACCACTGCGACCTGTACACTCTCGTTGGCTGGCCCTCGCTTCATACTCGTCGCCAAACCCATTGGTTCCAGGTCATCTACAAGACCCTGCTAGGTAAAGTCCCCCCTTATCTCAGCTCGCTGGTCACCATAGCAGCACCTACCCGTAGCACGCGCTCCAGCAGGTATATCTCTCTAGTCACCCCCAAAACCAATTCTTCCTTTGGACGCCTCTCCTTCCAGTTCTCTGCTGCCAATGACTGGAACGAACTACAAAAATCTCTGAAACTGGAAACACCTATCTCCCTCACTAGCTTTAAGCACCAGCTGTCAGAGCAGCTCATAGATTACTGCACCTGTACATAACCCATCTACAATTTAGCCCAAACAACTACCTCTTTACCTACTGTATTTATTTATTAATTTATTTTGCTCCTTTGCACCCCATTATTTCTGTCTCTACTTTGCACTTTCTTCCAATGCAAACCAACTATTCCAGTGTTTTTTTTAGTTTTTATTTTACTTGCTGTGTTGTACTCACTTCGCCTCCATGGCCTTTTTATATTTTTATTTATTTATACATATATCTGTTTGCCTTCACCTCCCTTATCTCACCTCACTTGCTCACATTGTATATAGACTTATTTTTTTATTTTTTTCACTGTATTATTGACTATATGTTTGTTTTTACTCCATGTGTAACTATGTGTTGTTGTATGTGTCGAACTGCTTTGCTTTATCTTGGCCAGGTCGCAATTGTAAATGAGAACGTGTTCTCAATTTGCCTACCTGGTTAAATAAAGGTTAAATAAAATAAATAAATAAAATAAAATTGTGTGTTGATGGGTAAGGGGAAAAAAATATTTAATCCATTTTGAATTCAGGCTGTAACACAACAAAATGTGTAACAAGTCAAGGGGTATGAATACTTTCTGAAGGCACTGTACAGTACAAACTATACTATACTTACTCAACACACAGGCGCATACTTTTCTACAGTCTTTAATTTCACATACCCTTACTGCAATCATCCTCACTCTTTCCCTTCTCTTCACCCTTTCATTCCCTCTCTCCCTTGCAGTCCTGATGGGCAGCCCACTCTGTTACCTCCGGATCAGGTACATATGTTGAACATGCATTCCACGGGCATGTTGAACAGTATACAGAATTTCTTCTCCCACCACATGATCGAGACGTTCGGCTGCGACTACTCCACCAGCGGGGTGACTCTGGAAGCCCTACAGGTGAAGCTCAAAGCCTTCATGGAACTCTGCACAGCCGATGGGCCTCGCCATGACACCTATGTGGTGTTTTACAGTGGGCATACCCACCGCAGCGGAGAGTGGGCACTAGCAGGTACCAATCACTTAGAAGTTTTGTCATTCTGTGAAGCTCAGTTACTTTAACTCACTCTCTGTAGCACATTATTTTATGGTACTGAAACCACAAAATAAAGTACTATCCACCACAGCATTCTACTGCTCTCTCTCTAACTCTGCCCTGTGCTGTGGTTGTCTGTCAGGAGGGGGCACCCTTCAACTGGACAAGATCCTGGAATGGTGGAGGGAGAAGAACAGTGACTCCTGCTCCCGCCTCATCCTGGTCCTGGACAGTGAGAACTCCCTACCCTGGGTGAAGGAGGTAAGGAAGGTGGGGGGGCTTTATGTGGCGGTGCAGGGGGCCCAGCTAGCCCGAGCCACGGATATTGAGCTCCAGGACACCCCCCAGCTTGGGGACTTCACCTCTCAGTGGGTGGAGTACAACTGCAATGCAGACAGCACTGTCCAGTGGTCGGAGAGAGGAAGGACTGTCACCGCTGCCTACGGCATCTCTAAGCACTGGAGTGATTACACACTGCACCTGCCCACAGAAAGTGATGTCACTCAACACTGGAGGATGTACTTCCCCAGGATGACCTACCCCGTGGTCCAGTTAGCGCTCTGGTGTGGGGGGCTGAACCTGCTTTGGCTATGCAGTGTCTGCCTACGGTGCCTTAAAAGGGTCAAACTCAACTGGTTTCCCCCGGCCATACTAGACACTGGCCAAGGGTTCAAGTTGGTAAAATCTTAGAAATTCACCTCTGTATGAACCATACTGTCTAAGGCTTCTTCACTTTGTATTTACACGTTTTTCACCGTACAGAAATGTTTCCTAAATCAGTTTTTGTAATTGATTGATTGGTTGTGTGATATTGATCGCTGAGTTTTTAGGACCCTCAGTGAAGGCAGCTGTTGATTGTGAAATCTTAAAGGAAACTTCTGGATTTTGGCAATGAGGCCCTTTATCTACTTCCCCAGAGTCAGATGAACTTGTGGATATCATGTCTCTGTGTCCAGTATGAAGGAAGTTAGAGGTCACTAGCATTAGCACAATGAGTGGAAGTCTGGGTATCTGCTAGCATGCTGAAATCCCAAGGTTTCCCTTTAATGACTAACTAGACAGTTACAGATTGTGTGTGTGAGCTATATGTTTTGCTTATGTGTGCTAAAGTACAAAGTTACTGATCTGAGGTTCCTGATTTTGATGTAGTACTACATGTTTCTATCCCAAATTATTGTTTGGCTATTCCTTACAAGTCATTCTATAGATTCATTAGTGGTGGTTATTTGATTAGTTTTATTTTAAATCAATTCATTTCTAGTCTTTTGGTGGGTTTATTGGGGTAGTTGTACCGTTCTCTGAACTCCAGTTGTACCGGCATATTCCCACCTTTTTTAACCTTATCTATTAATTCAATCTCTCTAAAAATTCAAATTGAAATGTATACCTCTTTTTCCCTGTTTATCACAATTTCAGGCTGAGAAGCCCTGCTGCTGTAGTGAAGTGGTATCATATTGTCACTCTCCCAGATTGGATTTTCAAACAACAAAAAGTTGCAGTGGTTACACTGATTGCACTATTCATGAATTATGACCAATGCATGCCATCATCCAGCTTTGTAAATCTGATATTTTTCACAAATGGCCTTTTTGTCCCTGTTCAAAAAAGGATATCAGGTTACTAAGATATTGTATTACGATAATAGGTATTTCATTTATTTTCAAGAGTGGAATGTGGATTTCTAATTCGATACTTTCATATTTGATTGCTATCCATGTGTTTCCATACACCTAGGCCTATTTGTATATTCAGCTTTTAATTAACTACTTTATGTCAAAGCTTTGAAGAATATCAGAAGGTTGCTGGATCGAATCCCAGAGCTGACAAGGTAAAAATCTGTCGTTCTGCCCCTGAGCAAGGCAGTTAACCCACTGTTCCCCGGGCGCCGAAGACGTGGATGTCGATTAAGGCAGCACTCCACACCTCTCGGATTCAGAGGGGTTGGGTTAAATGCGGAAGACACATTTCAGTTGAATGCATTCAGTTGTACAACTAACTAGGTATCCCCCTTTCCCTATCACTGCTGTTTCACATCTGCTATTCATTTATTTTGTATGAATAACTTTGTTTATACTGCTTTTGGGACGTCTGGTATCTACTATAATTACCTCAGGGAGTCTGAGGGTTGTTACTGTACCTATACTGATTGCACTACCTGGAGGAATATGGACCCAATGTAGGATGTGATCTTGCATTTATGCATGATTGTGTTCTGGGGTTTATCATATCATATACAGTGATTTAGATATGCAAGCTTAGCCTAATCAACTGTATATGTATGGACATGTTTTAATCTTAAGCATTGATGGAAGTCTCAACTATGCAATAAAAATGGAGATTTCAGTGTTTTTAATTGATTGATATACAGACACATTATGGTACTGTTTCAATGGACAAATTATGCACTCTGCTGGTATGCAATAAACTAGGCCTGTCTATTCCACTTTGCTGTGAAATGCATACACTGGCAGTTCTTTTCTGTAATCTCTTCATAAGGTCATTAAGTGTCAATTAGTCTGTAATGCAGCCAACCACCTCCTTTCAGGCTATCAGAGAATATTAGGCGAGATATTGACAGAGTTTACGGATTTGGAACAAACAATGTTAATGCAGTGTTTTTCAAATCAGGACCCCCTAGTCCTGGGGACTCACATACAGTGCCATGCAAAAGTGTTCATCCCCTTGGTGTTTTTCCTATTTTCTTGCATTACAACCTGTAGTTTAAATGGATTTTATTTGGATTTCATGTAATGGACATACACAAAATAGTCCAAATTGGTGAAGTGAAAAAAATGGAAAGTGGTGTGTACATATGTATTCACCCCCTTTGCTATGAAGCCCCTAAATAAGATCCGGTGCAACCAATTACCTTCAGAAGTCGCATTATTAGTTAAATGAAGTCCACCTGTGTGCAATCGATCTGTCACATGATCTCAGTATATATACAGTCGTGGCCAAAAGTTGAGAATGATACAAATATTAATTTTCACAAAGTCTGCTGTCTCAGTTTGTATGATGGCAATTTGCATATACTCAAGAATGTTATGAAGAGTGATCAGATGAATTGTAATTAATTAATTGCAAAGTCCCTCTTTGCCATGCAAATTAACTGAATCACCCAAAAACATTTCCACTGCATTTCAGCCCTGCCACAAAAGGACCAGCTGACATTCTCTCGTTAACACAGGTGTGAGTGTTGACAAGGCTGGAGATCACTCTGTCATGCTGATTGAGTTCGAATAACAGACTGGAAGCTTCAAACGGAGGGTGGTGCTTGGAATCATTGTTCTTTAGGAACTTTAGGAAACACATGTTGTCATCATTGCTTTGCACAAAAAGGGCTTCACAGGCAAGGATATTGCTGCCAGTAAGATTACACCTAAATCAACCATTTATCGGATCATCAGGAACTTCAAGGAGAGCGGTTCAAATGTTGTGAAGAAGGCTTCAGGGCGCCCAAGAAAGTCCAGCAAGCGCCTGGACTGTCTCCTAAAGTTGATTCAGCTGCGGGATCGGGGCACCACCAATACAGAGCTTGCTCAGGAATGGCAGTAGGCACGTGTGAGTGCATCTGCATGCACAGTGAGGCAAAGACTTTTGGAGGATGGCCTGGTGTCAAGAAGGGCAGCAAAGAAGCCACTTCTCTCCAGGAAAAACATGAGGGACAGACTGATTTTCTGCAAAAGGTACAGGGATTGTACTGGGGTAAAGTCATTTACTCTGATGAATCCCCTTTACAATTGTTTGGGGCATCCAGAAAAAGCTTGTTCGGAGAAGACAAGGGGAGCGCTACCATCTGTCCTGTGTCATGCCAACAGTAAAGCATCCTGAGACCATTCATGTGTGGGGTTGCTTCTCAGCCAAGGGAGAGGGCTCACTCACAATTTTGCCTAAGAACACAGCCATGAATAAAGAATGGTACCAACACATCCTCCGAGAGCAACTTCTCCCAACCATCCAAGAACAGTTTGGTGACGAACAATGCCTTTTCCAGCATGATGGAGCACCTTGCCATAAGGCAAAAGTGATAACTAAGTAGTTCGGGGAACAAAACATAAATATTTTGGGTCCATGGCCAGGAAACTCCCCAGACCTTAATCCCATTGAGAATTTGTGGTCAATACTCAAGAGGCGGGTGGACAAACAAAAACCCACAAATTCTGACAAACTCCAAGCATTGACTTTGCAAGAATGGGCTGCCATCAGTCAGGATGTGGCCCAGAAGTTAATTGACAGCATGCCAGGGCGGATTGCAGAGGTCTTGAAAAAGAAGGTTCAACACTGCAAATATTGACTCTGCATTGCATCAACTTCATGTAATTGTCAATAAAAGCCTTTGACACTTATGAAATGCTTGTAATTATACTTCAGTATTCCATAGTAACATCTGACAAAAATATCTAAAGACATTGAAGCAGCAAACTTTGTGGAAATTAATATTTGTGTCATTCTCAAAACTTATGGCCACGACTGTACACTGGTTCTGAAAGGCCCCGGAGTCTGCAACACCACTAAGCAAGGGCCACCGCCAAGCAAGCGGCACCATGAAGACCAAGGAGCTCTTCAAACAGGTCAGGGACAAAGTTGTGGAGAAACCCAGATCAGGTTTGGGTTCTAAAAAAATATCAGACATTTTGAAAATCCCACGGAGCACCATTAAATCCATTATTAAAAAATGGAAAGAATATGGCACCACAGCAAACCTGCCAAGAGAGGGCCACCCACAAAAACTCACGGACCAGGGAATTAATCAGAGGCAACAAGGAGACCAAAGATAACCCTGAAGGACCTGCAAAACTCCACAGCGGAGATTGGAGTATCTGCCCATGGGACCACTTTAAGCCATACACTCCACAGAGCTGGGCTTTATGGAAGAGTGGCCAGAAAAAAAGCCATTGCTTAAAGAAATTAAGCAAACACGTTTGGTGTTTGCCAAAAGGCATATGGTAGACTCCCCAAACATATGGAAGAAGTTACTCTCTTCAAATGAGAATAAAATTTAGTTTTTTGTCCATCAAGGAAAATGCTATGTCTGGTGCAAACCCAACACCTCTCATTACCCCGTGAACCTCATCCCCACAGTGAAGCATGGTGGTTGCAGCATCATGCTGTGGGGGTGTTTTTCATCGGCAGGGACTGGGAAACTGTTCAGAATCGAAGGAATGATGGATGGTGCTAAATACAGGGAAATTCTTGAAGGAAACCTGTTTCAGTCTTCCAGCAGGACAATGACCCTAAGCATACTGTTAAAGGGGGGAGATAAATAGTTGTTACCGCAAGTTGGGGGTATGGATATGGGTATGCAGACCCGTGGACCACTGCGCCCCCCCCCCCCCATGATGAGTTCAGATTTTTTGTGGCCCCCACAACCCATCCCTGCTCTACAAGGAGGTCCTCTACAACAAGCTGCTGAAGCTCCAGGGGGACACTGGCGGATACTCAGACCAGGAGCATCTGGTCAACAACAAAGGAACCAAGAATAAGTTACTATTTGATAAAGTTTAACCCTTCAGCACCTCACAGGTAGGTGAATTTAATTGAAACACAGAACCCAATGGATTAGGGCCACAGGAGGCTGTTGAGGGGAGGACAGCTCGTAATGTCTTGAACTGAGCAAACGGAATGGCATCAAACACATGGAAACCATGTTTTTTTTATGTTTGAGATCATTCCAGCCATTACCACGAGCCCATCCTCCCCAATTAAGGTGCCACCAACCTCTTGTGATTAGAACATTTGTTTTTGTGATGGTATTAGATATTGTGCCGGTGTGCTCTCTCAATTTGTCTCTCCATGCAGGAGGTAGTATTTGAAGGGACCCTGCCCATAGTAAGGTCTTGTGCGGATGGATATACAGTAGCGTCTGCATTCTAGCCTATGGTCAGACATGCTCTAGGACGACTTACACACGTTGGAAATCTACAATGACAGCCTATACCAGAGATTCCCTAACTCAGTCCTGGGGCCCACCCTGGGTGCACATTTAGGATTTTGCACTAGCACTACACAGGTGATTCAAATAACCAACTCATAATCAAGCTTTGGTTATTTAAATCAGCTGTGTAGTGCTAGGACAAAAAACAAAACGTGTACCTAGGAGGGGCCCCAGGACCCGGTTTGGGAAACCCTGACCTAAATGATCTCCTATCAAAGTCCCACCAGTTCATTAGAGATATTGACCTAGGGGAAGTCCATCTCTGTGTCTGGGCTGACCCACGTCGAGGTGAAGACCGAGGACGGCATTCTGAACGTGATGGAAATGGGGAAAATAGAAAGATTGGCTCAACCAAAATAAACATAAAAGGTACCTCAAGTCATGTCAATATCAGTATGGTTGTGAACCCATTGCTAGGAAGAGCCTCTCCCTCTTCAGCTCTCGGTCCACCTGTTGCTCACCCTTGACTGTGGAGGGTACAGATTGTGTCGTCTCACAATACCCTGACCCTGTGTGACTTGGCGGGGTCCGAGCTCATCGCCAAGACAGAAGCCAAACGACAGACTGGTCGAGACCGCAGTCATCAACAAACCCTTGATGTCCCTGGGACGGGTAGCTCACACTGATGTGAGGAGATGGGGTGGGGGCAGATATTTTCTTTGAAATCATTGAGCATGACTTGATTAAGCTTGCCTTCTGGAACTCGTGAAAGAATTGTTTTACATTTTTTGTGCATTTGAGGGGACCATGACTTACAGAAGGTATTCTGTGCTTAGGTTTTCAGTGCCCTGAAATGTAATACGCTGCATGTGACATTTAAACTCAACTTACACCCCTGCTTCAGCCATGTCTCAGTGGAGATGCAAAGGTAAAGTTTTCCTCTAAAATACTGAAAATAATCTGACTTCGACATTTCCAAATACTGAAACGTCTTGACAGGATG
Organism: Salvelinus fontinalis; assembly: GCF_029448725.1. Taxonomy (NCBI): domain Eukaryota; kingdom Metazoa; phylum Chordata; class Actinopteri; order Salmoniformes; family Salmonidae; genus Salvelinus; species Salvelinus fontinalis. The sequence continues at coordinate 15,116,502 of NC_074673.1, read as the reverse complement.
CATTGCTTATGATTTTGTGATGTATTTTAACTGAACGTATTACTTACCCAAAATGTGTTACTTCTGTGTGTTTGTCTGTTTCAGTGACGTGTTTGAATGTGAGTCCTGATGTGAACGACGTGGTGGAGACACTGAGTACTTTGCAGTTTAGGGTCGACTATACGGCAGGTGGTTCTGGACAAAGCCACACAACACATTATTCATGTTAAGACCACCAAGGCTGACAAAAAGCACTAGAAAATGGACGTCCATCCCCTCAAGTAACAGACCGATTCCAATTTAATCTGTAGACTGTTTTTTACTTTATTGCAGCTCGAGGTTTAGAAAATGTAGTGGTGTTTTTTTATTTTACCTTTATTTAACTAGGCAAGTAAGTTAAGCACAAATTCTTATTTTCAATGATGGCCTAGGAACAGTAGGTTAACTGCCTTGTTCAGAGGCAGAACGAGAGATTTTTACCATGTCAGCTCGGGGATTCGATCTTGCAACCTTTCTGTTACTAGTCCAACGCTCTAACCACTAGGCTACCTGCCATTCATACAGCTATTGTATAAGCAAGCTAAACGAGAGGGAACCATCATTTATAGTATATTCATTTACATTCAGCAATTGTCACATCTCTGCAGTGAGGTCACGTTTGTCAGCAATCATACTGTTTGAAACTTAAATCCACCTGCAGGTATGTTATACTTGGTACAAATCACCATGTACGACATTAAATCATACATAAATGTAGTCCAGGCTCAGGAACTTCTTGTGAAACAGGCCATGTTCATTTCTGCACATGCGTGCTGGTCTGCTAAGTGCACAGTGTGATGAGCATCACTGGCTTGTTGGAGATACAGCGAAGCAAGAAGTTGTTGCACTGTGTCCCTCTATGAGCCATTCTCCACTGAGCATCCTCCACTGAGTTTATAACATCATTGGTCCATCCATCCAGCTTTTTAACTAGAGCTGTCTGTGTTCTTCAGAAGGTGGCTGAGGACGCTAGTCTGCTTCAGGACTTTCAGGTTAGAGATGTCCTCAGCTATGACAGGGACGTCTCCCCAAGGGCCTGTGTGTTCTGATTCACTGTCACTGTCCGACAAGGCACAGAGGAGGGCGTCGTTCTCATAGGTGGGGAAGTAATACCTGGATTGGAGAATGGGCTGTAATGACTGGCACTTAGACATCAGACATCAGAAACAGTTACAATAGCCACCAGATGGAGAGTTGAGCAATTAACAATACCATTCATTCAGCATTCCAATAACATCACTTTTAAACTGTAGTAAAACAATAGTATTGTTATTGTTCTTAATATGGTTTTAGTTAACAATATTACAAGTAAACAATACATTTTCCATGCACATCACTTATGAGAGCTCCAGACTTACTGTGGTTGGTCCCAGGTTGACGTCTCTGGTAGCTGCATCACGTGACCTGCCTCCATTACATGACGTATAACCTCAGGTTTGGACCCAAACTTTTCCTGGCAACCGTAGCAACGGCACTGGTGGATCTCTCGTCTGATGTAGTTTACCAGTTTGACCTGCTGGTAGAACCGCAGATCTGGGAGAAGACATGCTTATCAGGACACTTTGGCTGCATTTATACACACAACCAAATTATGATCCCTTGCCTAATTATTGGCAAAAGAGCTCATCTGATTGGTCAAAAGACCAATTAGTGGAAAAATATAGCTCAGCTGCCTGTAAATGTAGCCCTAGTATGGTTAGAACTGGTATGCCCATTCATTTGGATGGATGTACGTGTTTGTTTTTATGGTGGGTTTTGTACAACAAAGCATAGCAGGTGTGCAAAATTACTCACTGAGTTCGGTCTTCAACTTGTGCAGATCAAATCCATGGCTTTCCTGAAAACGCATGGTGAAGAAAAACAGATCCATATTGAAGTAGCTGTTCCCAAACCGGCAATGCATGGGCCTAATTTGTCAACAACTGCGTAAGGGGACTTACCTCCATGTGTGTGTAGATCTTCTCCATGCTCTCTGACTGCTGCTCACAGAACAGGCACACAGCACACACTGGGTGAGCCTGCCAGTCTGACCAATCACTGAAGAGAGGACAGACAGCCATTTCCTCAATGGTAAATACAACACTGCAAAAGTGCATACCATTCAATCCAAGAGAACACTGATTACAAATCATCTAATCTACTATTTGACCATCCCAAACAATGACTGTGTCACTAGGACAATCCTTACTCATCTTCATCCTCCATCTCCCGATCATCCTCAGATTGGACCTCTTCCCATGTTTTCCCCAGCTCCTGTAGCAGGGGAAATAGATAAAGTGATGAAGACTATGGTCTATCATCATTTGATGACCCTTTAAACGAATTAAATGTGAAAATAATATATTTTCAGGTCAAATATGGCAATATGCATTTATATTAGTTATACTCTCACACAACACTGAGCGTACCAGGTAGTTGATGATGTAGAAGCAGTCATACTCGCTGTTGTTGCCATTGATTCTGCGGTGCTGTTTCTTTCTCATGTGATCCTTCAGTGTCATCTTGTCTCTGAATGTTTTCTCACAATACAGGCACTGCAGACTGGGAACAAAAAACAATGAAACACTCAAAGCTCTGTGAAACATTGTTTGGTTGAGTAATGCTAATGTCTGTGTGACACCAACCAGCATTCTCCTTCACAGAAAAACAAAAAGTACTGGAAAACGTTACTACAGTGTTACCAATTACTAAATTACAGATGGCTACAGATGACAATTTTATTTTCAAATGATAAAAATAGCATAAACAAACATTAACATAAAAAGGATATCCATTCCAAAAACTAACTTACTTATCCAGTTTGCTCTGTAGGTGGTCAAGGAACTCCACGCAGTACACTATGTTGTCAGGCAGTCCCACGCTGAACGAGTGCTCCCTGGCCATGTGGTTGAGCAGTGACGACCTGTTCCCAGTGAACTCGTCATTGCAGAACATGCAGATGCGCTGGAAGCTGTCGTCATCCCTCTCCCTCTGCTGTTGCTCCAGGATCTCCTCCTGTGGACCAACAGTGTAAGTTACTAGCATAAATTAAACTATGCAGTCCCAGTGGGAAGTCTCAGGGTAGAAGTGCTGATGTAGGATCAGTTTTGTCTTTTAGATTATAATAAGAATGTTTCTACAGACAGGGAAGACCTGATCCTAGCTCAGCGCTCCTACTCTAAGATGCTTTGTGAATATTAGCCTAGGAACATACAGTATAGTGTATACATAAAATAGAGGTTGTTCTGAAAACCGCTATGTTATCTGACAAGTTAAGATCGTTGGGCCAGTAACTGAAAGGTCACTGTTTCACTGTTGTCCCAGCACCGACTAGGTGAAAAATCTGTCAAGCAAGGCACTTAACCCTAATTGACTAATATGTAACTCACCAGTCGTTTCTGTTGGAGATGTTCTCTGAGGACCCTATCCTCTGGCAGGACATCACACAGAAGGAAGTAATGCTCCTGTTTTTCTGAAAAGCGCATCAAGAGGGTATATTAAATAATATAATGCAAGAACAGGGTAAAGTAGAAGCAGTCATATTGTGAACCTCAAGGCTATCTATAGTATATTAATACTACTTACCAACAGGGCCCTGCGAGTTAGTCTTGATCACACTGCAGAAATCTGTGATGGGTTTCTCAGAGATTCTGTTCTTCCAGTATTCCATGTATCTGAAAGAAATGGACACAGTAGAACACAGTTAATTTTTTGTGTGATAGACAGGCAGTATGTGATACATTTCCTCTGGAGAAGAGGGTACACAAAAAGTAGCCAGCCACGCTTGACAATCTCTCCATGTGATTTATCCCAGTTTTCATGACAGCTATTACTGTTTAATAACGGTTTGTATAGATCAAACAACATCAAACCTGTGCCGCAATTGTGATAGGGAACTTGATAATCAGGACCATAGAAATAGATGCATTCTAGTTATGTGGTCAGGAGGACTCAAGAGAGGCTACATACCGTAGAAAATATATTTTATACACTGAACAAAAATATAAAACGTTACAGAAAGTGTTGATCCCATGTTTCATGAGGTGAAATAAAAAATCCCAGAGTTGTCCCATACCCACAAAAAGATTATTTCTCTCATTTTGTGCACAAATTTGTTTACATCCCTGTTAGTGAGCATTTCTCCTTTGCCAAGATAATCCATCCACCTGACAGGTGTGGCATATCAAGAAGCTGATTAAACAGCATGATCATTACACAGGTGCACCTTGTGCTGTGGACAAAGGCCACTTTAAAATGTGCAGTTTTGTCACAACACAATGCCACAAATGTCTCAAGTTGAGGGAGCATGCAATTGGCATAATGACTGCAGGAATGTCAACCAGAGCTGTTGACAAATAATTGAATGTTCATTTGTCTACCACAAGCTGCCTCCAACGTTACTTTAGAAAACCGCACTTGTAACCACGCCAGCCCACGACCTCCACATCTGGCTTCTTCACCTGAGGGATCGTCTGGGGGGGGGGGGGGTGTATTTCTGTCTGTAATAAAGCTCTTGCAGGAAAAAAACCCAACTAATTCTGATTGGCTGGACCTGACTCCCCAGTGGATGGCCTATGCCCTCCAAGGCCCACACATGGCTGAACACCGAAAGCGTTCCACCCGCTTCAAACAGCGTTCCACGCTGGCCCATGTTGACTCCAATGTTTCCCACAGTTGTGCAAGGTTGGCTGGATGTCCTATGGGTGGTGGACCATTCTTGATACACATGGGAAACGGTTGAGAGCATGAAAAGCCAAGCAGCGTTGCAGTTCTTGACACAAATCGGTGCACCTGGAACCTACTACCATACCCAGTTCAAAGGCACTTAAATCTTTTGTCTTGCCCATTCACCCTCTGAATGGCACATACACAATCCATGTCTCAATGTCTAAAGGCTTAAAAATCCTTATTTAACCTGTCTCCTCCCCTTCATCTACACTGATTGAAGTGGATTTAACAAGTTACATCAATAAGGGATCATAGCTTTCATCTGGTCAGTTTATGTCATGAAAATAATGGTTTTGTATACTCAGGATATATACAAATATAGTATCTCTGCTGCATACTTAGGAAAGTCAGCGATGAGTTTGACATCAGCGATGACCAGCTTGTGCTCCAGTACTAGGTGCTTTAGGAGGCGGTCCTTCTCTGACAAAGGGGCGGAATGAGAGCAGAGCACACAGGTCACCACCTCCATGTCATGATGAGAGGATGAGTTGGTGCCGATGTCTGTAGCAGGCTGCTCAGGGAAACACAGAGGCTCCAGTATCCACTCCTGTTCATCTGAGCGGAGAGAGTGAAACATGCTCTTATTAAACATTGCTTGATATGATTCTCACCCCTTCTCAAAAATGGAGCATTAAAACTAAGCAATATGACAACAAAAAAAAGTTAAGCCACGTAAATGGAACATAATTCACTTTGTATGCACTTCTCTCTATGCATATTCTGATCTTGAATATAAGCATGAGAACACCATGCTATTCACCTGCTATTCGTTTGGGGTGGAGATAGAATATATGAAGGTGTGGTGGAGGTGTGTCTACAGATGATACGCTGTATTCTGACCTTGACTTAATTCCCTAATAATTCCACATTTATGCGCAAAGAAACCACGAATAAGGTCTAGCCAACCTGCCGGTTCCAAGTGGAAAAAGCATCTACTTTATTTCCCCCCGATAAAAACACCATTCTCCATGCACTTTAAATTTACAACTTGATAAGAGCTATTGATAAGAGCTAGTTAAATGAGTAATCCATCTGGATAAGGGAATAGTAAAAATAATGACACTTGTTATAGATCTATTTTGCCTTATAAATCGCTGGAGACAAATGTGAAACCAGTCATATGGCTAACTGAAGCATATCAACTTTACCATAGTACACTCAAATGATTGGCATCTTAACATTCAAACATGAATCCTGATCTCGGATAACTTTTCAAAACATGAAATTATTTGGCTGGCTCTAAAAGGATTTGGCTAAAAGCAAATCTACCCGCTAACTGGAAAGAGAAAAAGTACACTAAAAATGTACACTAATATTCCAACATGGGTTGTAGAACGTTTGATTCATAAATGACATTATTTACTAAATCTAAAAAATCTACAAGATCAGACTATTTTTAAAGGAGCTACACATAGGATAATTTTTATTTTTTGCATTATATTGTATTTTTTGGGCTGAGTTATCTAGCGGAAATCGGGTCAAGCAGCCCACTCATTTCCTGGTTATTAAATTCTAGAGTTAACTCAATTTCAGTTTCTGAGAAATCAAGCACTGAATCGTGTAAGTAATCCGTGTACCATAAAAATCGCTGTGAAATATATTTTCAATAACAAAAAATAACATTTTTACAACCGTTTGAAGCTGGTGGACCAAAACCGAAAGTAAAATGCTCAAGCGTGAGTCTCCACCATGTTACGGGGAAATGTCTTTTGAATGCAGCCTAGTACTGTTGCAATTTACTACCTAGCTTCCACATAGGGGAGACATTCAGAGATTCTGTGTACCCTTTTTACATCTACCAATTGGTGCTGAAACGGAAAGGAATATACATATATTTTGATGGCTTTCTTTCATTGATCCCTAATATTCTGAACCATTTTCTCGATATATTCTAGTCTGTTGACAAAATTCGAGCAAAAAAAAAGCTACACCGTATTTAAACGGGATGGCTTTAAGATAAATAATGTGCTGAAAACCCTATTGAATTTAAACTCCACAATAAAATATGTTTGGTAGCCACAACTGCAGAGCACGTTATGGGACTGAATAATGTAAGTCTGAATACCAAGTACTGAGAAGTGCGTAGAAAAGGCGTAAAGTTCCTAAGTCTGAATCGGCCCTAATGAGTACAAGCACAATATCACATTGTGAATAACTGACTCCAAAACATTATACACATTACTTAGCTACTTTATTTGCATCAAAGTCATGATACCGTATGAGTGAATCCTGAAAAATAAGTTGTCAGAATTGCATTTTACAGGTAGTTATAGCTACCAAGTTGAACAGCTAGCTACTTCTTTAGCAATATTGAAGGGTTAATTAACGTGTATTAAATTAGGTATTTCTTAAATAGGAAATTGCGTTCATATATACCTCTTATAGAGACATGGGGAGAGTCATATGGGTTAATTATTTGCGTTATCCAGAGATAGTGACACGTACCTGAATTTATTTTTCTCTCCATGCAGGCAGCCATCTTCAAATGTCACGTGGTCAATACAGCTGACGCTCTTCTGTTCGGTTTATCGGCGGTACGGCTGGTGTTCTTTGGCGTTTGTCGGCAGTTGGCATCCAACGTTGTGGAGCATTACCGCCACCTACTTTATTGGGAGGAACTGAATCCTATCTGCCAGCTACGTTTCTCTTAAAAAATATAACAAAATAACGTTTCTCTTAAAAAATATAACAAAATATTTGTGATTGTATCTAACGATGTTCAACTCAGTATGCTACTTAAACTCAATTACTGTATCCCATTCTCCCCTATTCTCAGTCAATCAATCAAGTTTATTTTATATAGCCCTTCGTACATCAGCTAATATCTCGAAGTGCTGTACAGAAACCCAGCCTAAAACCCCAAACAGCTAGTAGTCTCTCTTTCCCTATCATACTGCCCACACTGTATCAGCACATGTTCCAATGTTGGTGGGTATAATTTTTGGAACAACAAACATTTCTCAATGGCTGGCCATCCCTTCCACCTGGCGACTCCATGACTGCCTTGCCTGGTTCACCAACTACTTTGCAGACAGAGTTCAGTGTGTCAAATCGGAGGGCATGTTGTCCGGTCCTCTGGCAGTCTCTATGGGGGTACCACAGGGTTCAATTCTCGGGCCGACTTTTTTCTCTGTATACATCAATGATGTTGCTCTTGCTGCGGGCGATTCCCTGATCCACCTCTACGCAGACGACACCATTCTGTATACTTCCGGCCCTTCCCTGGACACTGTGCTATCTAACCTCCAAACGAGCTTCAATGCCATACAACACTTCTTCCGTGGCCTCCAACTGCTCTTAAACGCTAGTAAAACCAAATGCATGCTTTTCAACCGTTCGCTGCCTGCACCCGCACGCCCGACTAGCATCACCACCCTGGACGGTTCCGACCTAGAATATGTGGACATCTATAAGTACCTAGGTGTCTGGCTAGACTGCAAACTCTCCTTCCAGACTCATATCAAACATCTCCAATCAAAAATCAAATCTAGAGTCGGCTTTCTATTCCGGAACAAAGCCTCCTTCACTCACGCCGCCAAACTTACCCTAGTAAAACTGACTATCCTACCGATCCTCGACTTCGGCGATGTCATCTACAAAATAGCTTCCAATACTCTACTCAGCAAACTGGATGCAGTTTATCACAGTGCCATCCGTTTTGTTACTAAAGCACCTTATACGACCCACCACTGCGACCTGTATGCCCTAGTCGACTGGCCCTCGCTACATGTTCGTGGCTCCAGGTCATCTACAAGGCTATGCTAGGTAAAGTGCCGCCTTATCTCAGTTCACTGGTCACGATGGCTACACCCACCCGTAGCACGCGCTCCAGCAGGTGTATCTCACTGATCATCCCTAAAGCCAAAACCTCATTTGGACGCCTTTCCTTCCAGTTCTCTGCTGCATGCGACTGGAACGAATTGCAAAAATCTCTGAAGTTGGAGACTTTTATCTCCCTCAACAACTTTAAAAATCTGCTATCCGAGCAGCTAACCGATCGCTGCAGCTGAACATATTCCATCTGTAAACTACCCACCCAATTTACCTACCTCACCCCCATACTGCTTTTATTTATTTACTTTTCTGCTCTTTTGCACACCAGTATCTCTTCTTGCACATGATCATCTGATGATTTATCACTCCAGTGTTAATCTGCTAAATTGTAATTATTCGATTTATTGCCTACCTCATGCCTTTTGCACACATTGTATATAGATTCTCTTTTTTCTACCATGTTATTGACTTGTTTATTGTTTACTCCATGTGTAACTCTGTGTTGTTGTCTGTTCACACTGCTATGCTTTATCTTGGCCAGGTCGCAGTTGCAAATGAGAACTTGTTCTCAACTAGCCTACCTGGTTAAATAAAGGTGAAATAAATAAAATAAAAGACAGGAATCTGATCCAAAAACTTCGTAAATAACAAGGTTGCCCACAAATAACGCATACAAAATTGTATAGTAGCATAATACGATACCGGGTAGGGAGTGGGCTAATTAATTGCGTTTTTCACTCACCATGTTTATTCCGAAAAATGTCTGTCCTCACTCTGGTAACCTATTGACAAACATTAAGAATAAGCTACGTGGTAAGTTGATGCCTATTCGACAGCTATTTAGCAAACGTTAGGTGAATTGATCATGTTACATTGTATGCGTTTGTTGGCAACCTTGTACTTTAAGAAGTTTTTGGAACGGATTCCTGTTGGAACGTTCTACAAATTATACCCACCCCTCCAATGTCTCTGTTTCCTTGCGGTAATCACACCTTCCTGTTGGGCGCTTTCCTATCACATATAATGACTTATTAAACCGGCTGTGTCCCACCCGTAGCCTTGTAAAAATGGCCTCCTCTCTTCTGTCCCTTCATACCATCCTCCCCGACTTTACTCTGAACAGGGAATAGATGCCTGTCCTTAGTGTTGCTGTTCCACTGCTCCTGCCAGCTCTGCACCACCAGTGCCCATATAATTTCCTTAGCCCCTGCCTTGCTCATTCGCGCTTCCACATCCCTCTCCTCTCCTGGAGAAGGATAATTGACCCGCTGTAATGTGTAAAAACACCACTAGATGGTAGTCTTGTAAAGTATTTTTCATTGCATTTCAAACACATTTCAAATGGTCATACGCTTAAGAAAAAAAGACGTAAGCCCAGTTATTGAATGTAAATTATTGTAGACATACAATCTATAATCTTCACATCTGTGGACAAATATCTATGTTATTTTCTTCTATACCATAGCCTTGGAGGGCAGGCTTACCAGGAAGTACGGCGCAAAATGCAAATCATCTCTCCCCTTCCACCCCCCTCTCTCTCTTTCTCTCTGTCTCGTTCTGTCTGTTTGAGCAGAGACATTCAGGTGTGCTCAGGTGTTTCATTATTCAGACAGAGCTTAGAGAGCCTAATTAAACTCCAGGGATTGGGGATAGAGAGGAGGGAGTGGTGGTGAATAAGGGAAGGTGGTGGTAAGGGTACCATTCATTACATTCCATCCATATGAGCCATCCTCCCTTACCAGCCTCCACTGTGGTGGTGAGGGAGGTAAATTTGTTTCAGCCCACTGTTCCCCTCTTTGCTCATCCAATCTCAACTCCAAATACTGAAGAGAGAATAGGCTCTTATTATCTGTGGATATAATTATTTCAGAGATAAACCGGTGTCATAGATGGCAATGGCAATCTCACTTTCAAATGTATTTATAACAGCACGCTCAAATAGCATCAACTTGTCATGAAACAGTTCAATCAACTCCAATCTATTTCATCTTTGTGCCTCATTTTCTCCTTCATATTTAGGTTTTACAATAAGAAAATTAGTATTTTTTTCCATCTGGCCAGACAGAATGTTCATTCTTTGACACAATGGATGTGAAAAGAAGCAATCAATACAGTATTGTGCATTACAATAGCGCTCTGGACTCAAGTCTACAACTCTGAATTTGAAACAATTTAGAGAACCACTCTGCTCGACTCTCTTTCACCAGACAAGCCCAAGCTGCAGGTTGCCTATTAAACTGGAAAAGTCTCCGTTCTACCTGTGGTTCCAGCAGCCTTTTAGAGTTCCCCACCGTGTTCCAAGGTCTCTAATAACCACCTCTGTGTGTGCTCACTCCTCTCTGCTGAAGCCCACCTGGCTGCTGCTGCTAGCTTCGCACCCGATTGTTGCATAGCAACTACCTGCTCAGCACCTGTTTTTATCATTTAGAAGTCTGCAGCCTCAAAAGATGTCATTATGTGGGAAGAACCACTCGCATAGGTCACTGTCTGACTCTGCCTAGTGTCCAGAAGCATGATCCTTTTCTTTCAGACTGAGCACTGGTGTGTAACCACCTACTTTAAATCATAGATTACATCCCAAATGGCACCCTATTCCCTATATAGGCTAGACTTAACTACTGGGTGCGTATCATGCCATATAGCCCCCCAGAGAAACACGTTTATGTCTCATAAACGTTGCAGCAATGTTGATATATTGTTACCTAACAAATATCAGAGGGCCCTAATGGCCGGTGACTCATAAGCAAAGTGGCCATGCTGTCAATTGCAGTGCAGGGTTGGGGACTGATAATAGCATTTAGATTCTAAGGGTTTAATTAAGCCCTCAAGGAAAATCCAACTCTTTATTATCAGTGAAGCTTTGTCTTCTCCAAATGTGGATTTTGATTTATAAGTCTGTGTGTATGCTGTCCCCATTTCACACTGTGCTTCTTATCCACCCTCTATTCTATTCAACCACGATTGACACGTTTCTCAGGCAAATGCTGCGTTTATTAATCTGTTTAGTTCTACACACCCACCCAACAACTGGAAAGTCATTGCTTATTTTCTTTGTAAACAGCTTGTCTGTTGTGTTCAATGGGTAAGCTGAGCAGCACATCTTCTAGAAGACCATCGTTTGGTTTCAGTGTGCATTTGCCAAGTTTACATTAAAAAGAAGCATCCCCATTCACAATAAATTCTTAAAGACTTAAGTTATTTCTTCAAAAGCCATAGTGGCTTTTGTTCATTACATAATGTTCTCACATTGTGTTCAATGCAACAAGGTTTGTGATAAACCTATCCAGATGTCTAGTTGACAGCTTTCTATTATTCCATTTGTGATGCGGAGGTGTAGTGAAGTCTTGGATATAAGAAATAAACAAGATATTCATAAATATACTTAGATTGTGTAGTTCATACCTGAGGCACTCTCCTGTTATGTATTTCCAGATGATCCTTACCATAAATGCAAATAATCTGAGCATTATTGGAGAAAATAATCTTATCCCTCTATGGCTTTCCTCTCTAAACTGCTGTTAGACCACAGTGTTCATGCATAAATTCAGTGCAGGCGAATGTCTGTATTGTCCTTGCCATTGGCAGCTATGTGTTGAGATGATGTCTACCCAGCAGCTTCTCCAGAATGATCAAAGACAAGAATCGGACAGGCTCTATAAACAAATCCTACTGTAGAGAATCCTCAGGGTCCTTCCTTAGCCTACTTATCCATCTTTAACCCGCCTACTGTACTGCTCCAAGGTCAGAGCCTTGAGCTGAATAGAACTAAACCTGATCCATTTATTATCTAAAAAGACTCAAACCCTTAACAAGATTCAGAGGTGAATCTCCATACCGGGAAAACGTGACATACTCTAGCTATTAATTGGCACATTTACTTCTGAATACTTCATTAAATTATTTCACTATCACCCATTTTCCTTTTTTGTTAAGAAGTTTTTTTTGACTTCCAGGCCTCAATTTCCATATTATGTAGCTGTGAGGCTCAATGTCTCCACAGAAATGGTTTAAGGAGTCAGGATGAATGTGCTGTGTGAGTAATAATTCACTCCTTTTTGTATTTTCATAGCTCTAAGCATGAATGAGGAGATATTGTAGCCAATACCCAATTTCTCTTCATATGCCATTTAAGACATTCAGCTGAGAGTACAGGATGTTCTGTCCCTGGAGAGATAAGAATGATAGGCTCCTGCTCTGATCTCTCTTCAATCTGTTCCTTACCAAACCCATAAGTATCTGCTCCAAATTAAAGCACCAGTTGTTCAAAAGGCTTTGATAACTTTTTAGCAATAGAAAGCACATTAAACCAAAAATCTTCAGCATTTTTGTGGATTCACAAATACAACAATACATTCTAACGTTTTTCAATGTGTATCTGAAATAAATAAAAACAAGGGAAATGTGAGATTCTGGGGGGACCCTATATTTTGCCAGAAGATTCCGACCGTACCATTACTCTTGTTTACGCTGAGCTGCACTGGGGTCTGTACACAATCATGGGTTAATTTAATACACTATGGAGCCTGCATGAGATATGGGTCGGGAAACGTACCTCAACGCAGGGATGGAATATGCCACTGTACTCCAAATGTTGCCTTTATCCACACTGATACGTCGAAGAGATTGAAATACTGCTAATTTCCTGGAAAACTGCCTTTTTTGTCCTCATGCTAGTTAGTAGTAGCCGACACCGCCATTTTGGAATGGCAGTGTCAGTCAATCAGCTCCTTTTTGTTCAACACAATATGCCATTCCATAATGGCTGCTGTGGCTACTGCTAGCTAGCATGAGGACGAAAAGGGAAGTTAGTAGTATTTCAATCTCCTCGATCTGGCAATACTTTCTATGGCATTATTTACCTGCTGCATGAATAAAGACTAAGTTCATGAAATGGTACATTTTATTTATCTTTGTTAGATGATTCAGTTCTACACGTATCACATTACTTCTCTAAATAAGTATACCCTTAGTAATGATTAGTCTACATTGTCACTCAGACCTTAAACTTCCCATTGAATACCCAAAGTCATCAGAAGCAGGGATTTGTCGTAATTCATCTTCCAGGTGCAGGCAAACAGTGAGTCTGATGTTCTGCTTGACAGACAAATCCCATTTGTGGGCCTGGGCATTGGGCTTGTACCCGTGAGCTTACAGTCAAACTGACACCATGTCACGCCCTGATCTGTTTCACCTGTCCTTGTGATTGTCTCCACCCCCTCCAGGTGTCACTTATTTTCCCTGGTGTATTTATCCCTGTGCTTCCTGTCTCTCTGTGCCAGTTTGTCTTGTATGTTCAAATCAACCAGTGTGGGTTTCCCATGCGCCTGCTTTTCTATTCTCTTTTACTAGTCCTCCCGGTTTTGACCTTTGCCTGTTTTTCTGGACTCCATTCCCGCCTGCCTGACCTTGAGCCTGCCTGCCATTCTGGAACTCTGAACTGGTTTTGACCTTTTGTCTGTCCATGACCCTTCTCTTGCCTACCCCTTTTGGATTGTTAATAAACATCTTGGACTTTAACCATCTGCGTCCTGTGTCTGAATCTGGGTCTCGCCGTGTGCCCTTATACACCCCTCCAATAGTCAACTTAGTTTTAGCTGATGCCCTGCATCACACCAGGCTGCTCAGCGTCTGGAAGAGATTAATGAACAGACAGTGATTAGGGTAAAGGGTTTAGTCAGTATACAACTTATTTTATACAACCTTTGAAGACTTCATAAGACTATCCCACCACCCAAACAGCCTACTACTCAAAATGGATCGTATTACAGTATATGAATCACAAAGGGATAAGATTAATTAAGAATATGGAGTAATCACAGCAGACATTTTCCCCCTTCTTCTAGGAAGGATACATACATCCACCATGCACCATTTCACACAACTTGCCGTGTGGACTGGCCACATGGACACTGCCTGCTGAGCAGTGTGGTAGCGGTAGTCACAGATGGAGGCAGTGAGGTGCTACTTCTCCATCTGCAGTGGACTCTTGTCTTTAATTAAGCACTCATCAGGAAAAATCAATCTGCTGCTAGCTGGCTGGGGCTTGATGCCATCTCTCTAATGGAAAAAACGGTCTCTCATATTGATAATGTGATTCTCTAATTAGTGCTTTATTCCTGTAGTTGGTGAAGAGACAGGGAGACAGATGACAGACAGAGAGAGTTAGTTGGTGTTTTTAACATACAGGAGACAAAGTTGACTTATTTGTTTGTTACTTATTTGTTTATTTCTCTCAGTGTGGTGTCTGCAGTCTGAACCCACTGAACCATTCAGGAATGGTGTGATGGGTTTAGGCTAACTGACAACAGGCCTGGTGGTGGTTAAATTTGCATGGCAAGCTCTCAGACCAATGTTTCCCCTCCATTAGGCTATGGGCAATTCCATGTTAACGGAATTACGCTTTGACTGATTTCTCACTTTAAAATGTATGCCAAACCAAAACCATTGATTTCAAAGTTTAACAAATCATACAAGTCTATGCACAAGGACTACAGTACTTTGAACAATTTACGCAGAAAACTTCACTAAAACACATTTACTGGAAGAACTGTGCAGATGTAAAGTTTTGTAGCAGAATTACGGTAAAATCTCCCTCAGTTTTTTTTATGAACACGTTTTCCAAAAACTCTGTTAAATATCTACTCTGAATTAAGAATCAAAGATGTCTGCAGAAAGAATGGGCTGTCAGCTATGACATGACACCTTGAGTTTGAAAAAAAATGTATTTTGGTTAATGAACTACAGTAGGTGAAGTGGATTTACATTCGGAAATGTAATTACGGTAACGGAATTACATTATGGGTCCATGATCTTTACTATAGAGAGATGAATAATTGTGAATATCATTCTCTTCATTGTGATGTATCCTGAATAGGTACACGAAGATAGAAATATGTAGTATCCTTCTTTTGCATATATGGGTATTATTCTAATGAGCTCCGCCTCCAAACAAAAAGACATTTGGTTGGTCCGGACCAGACCAAATCTGAACCAATCATAGACGTCTGTTTCACAAGTTTAGACACAGTACAGAACAGTAGAGCACAGTAGAGTTCAGTACAGTTGAGTACAGTAAAATAGATATATTCAGTACAGTAGAGTACAGTACAATACAGTAGATTATACTGTACTCTACTCTAGTGTGCTCTACGGTGCTGAACTCTACTCTAATGTACAACTGTACTGTACTGTTCTGTAGCGTACTGTTCTGTACTTTACTGTTCTGTACTGTGCTGTCCAAACTTGTGAAACATAGACATCTATGATTGGTTCAGATTTGGTCGACCCAGGGCGGACTGACCAAATTTCAACAACTTTTCAAGTCCGTGGACGTCCGGTGTTGGTCGGTACTCAGGGGGTGAGGATGCTTGTTACAGTAAATGGAAAGAGAGTAGGTGGTAGGTGTCATGGTAAGTGTCAGTATGAGTTGGGAGAGGTGACATTAACTGGAGACAGATAGAAGAGAGAGAGAGTGGCAGAGAGAAGGACAGTGAGGGGTTGTCCAGACTGTTTTCACAGTCTTGCTTTGAGCTGAACATAACAGTATGCCAGTGAAAGGGAGAACAGTAGCAGGTGACCCAACTGGGGTTTGTGACTAATGTGATTTCCCATTGTAGCCAATTCAACTGCAGTAATTCCATTACTGATTTTTCGGTAATTCCTTCTGTGACCGTTCATTATCTTCCCTCATGAGGAAGAGAAAATAGGAAATATCTTAACGATATGTGTGTTTATGGTAACGGAATTACAAGGCACAAGGCAATGTTTCTTACATTTACAGAAGGCAAATAAGTATTGATATTAGTTAGCAGGGGTCTTTACTTCAACATTATTATGGTTTTAATTTTAAAAAATGCACCCCCTTTATGTCACATCCAAATAGGATCTTGTCTCGTTGCTCCAACTCCCCAACAGGCTGGTAGAGGCGAAGCAGCCACAAGAAGTGCAATTTTTTATATATATTAAAGTGCATTCATAAAGTATTCAGACCCTTGACTTTTTCCACATTTTGTTACGTTACAGCCTTATTCCACAGTTGATTAAATAAATGCTTTTCCTCATCATCTACACACAATACAAATGACAAAGCAAAAACAGGTTTTTAGACATTTTTACAAATGTATTAATAATAAAAAAACAGAAATACCTTATTCACATAAGTATTCAGACCCTTTGCTGTAAGACTCGAAGTTGAGCTAAGGTGCAGATGCATCCTGTTTCTATTGATCATCTTGGAGATTTTTCTACAACTTGATTGGAGTCCACCTGTGGTAAATTGAATTGATTGGACATGATTTGGAAAGGTACACACCTGTCTATATAAGGTCCCACAGTTAACAGTGCATGTCAGAGCAAAAACCAAGCCATGACGATGAAGGAATTGTCTGTAGAGCTCTGAGACAGGATTGAGTCGAGGCACAGATCTAAGGAAGGGCACCTTTTTGCCAGCATTGAAGGTCCCCAAGAACACAGTGGCCTCCATCATTCTTAAATGGAAGAAGTTTGGAACCACTAAAGACTTCATAGAGCTGGCTGCCTGGCCAAACTGAGCAATCGGGGGAGAAGGGCCTTGGTCAGGGAGGTGACAAAGAACCCGATGGTCACTCTCCAGAATTCCTCTGTGGAGATGGGAGAACCTTCCAGAAGGGCAACCATCTCTGCAGCACTCCACCAATCAGGCTTTTATGGTAGAGTGGCCAGACGGAACACACTCCGCAGTAAAAGGTCCATGAACGCCTGCTTGGAGTTTGCCAAAAGACACCTAAATGACTCTCAGACCATGAGAAACAAGATTCCCTGGTTTGATGAAACCAAGATTGAACTCTTTAACCTGAACGACAAGTGTTACGTCTGGAGGAAACCTGGCACCATCCCTACGGTGAAGCATGGTGCTGGCAGCATCATGCCATTGGCCTGTTTTTCAGCGACAGGGACTAGGAGACTAGTCAGGTTCGAGGAAAAGATGGAGTAAAGTACAGAAAGATTCTTGATGAAAACCTGATCCAGAGCGCTCAGGACCTCAGACTGGAGCAAAGGTTCACCTTCCAACAAGACAACGACCCAAAGCACACAGCCAAGACAATGCAGGAGTGGCTTCGGGACAAGTCTCTGAATGTCCTTGAGAGGCCTAGCCAGAGCCCGGACTTGAACCTGATCTAACATCTCTGGAGAGACCTGAAAATAGCTGTTCAGTGACACTCCCCATCCAGCCTTACAGAGCTTGAGATGATTTGCAGATGGGAGAAACTCCCTAAGTACAGGTGTGCCAAGCTTCTAGCGTCATACTCAAGAAGACTCGAGGCTGTAATCGCTGCCAAAGATGCTTCAACAAAGTACTGAGTAAAGGTTCTGAATACTTATGTAAACATGACATTTTAGTTTTTTATTTGTAATAAATTAGCAAAATTTCATAAAAACCTGTATTTGCTTTGTCATTATGGGGTATTCTGTGTAGATTGATGAGGGGAAAAAATGATTGAATCCATTTTAGAATAAGGCTGTAATGTAACAAAATGTGGAAAAGTCAAGGGGTCTGAATACTTTCCGAATGCACTGTATGCCTTAGTTTCTCATCCATATAGAGCCTTATCTTTCATTTGACACCCAATTTGACGTGCTCCAATGAACTTCACATGTTGGTGCTCATGAGTTACTTTATATGGAAATGCCCCTATACTAGCTAAGGGTCTAGCTCTGTTGCCCTCACTCCCCCACATGCCAATGATGATTATTGATTTCAAATGTGTTGGTGTCTGCAGCTCTAACTGTTGCTTCGGGGGTCTTAAACATCTAGAAAAATACAGTTTTCTTACCATAACCAAATAGCTACCATTTATTTTTCATAAGTACATTTTTTTAGTAAGCCATGAACTTTTCAACTTTGGAACTGTGGGACCCCAGAGGCATGCTAATACCAATGATTACAGTACTCTAGTAGTGGGCAGGGGTCTGCTTGCTACATCTATGAAGCTGTTTATTCATGTGTTCCCTTCATTAAACTGCTTGACTCTTAGCTAAAACAGACCATAGATGAGCAGCGATTGTATCCCGATGTGCGTTGGAGGTTGTCTGTTACATGCTATGCTCAAAGGTTCACGTTTCCCAATGCACTATAGGCGTGACTTAGTGAGAGAGCAGCTAGGCTGCTGGTGCTTGTGTAACAGGGTTGGTTATGTTTCCACTTGCCTCTAAAGAAAGGTGTATTTAATGTTCAAGCATTCTTATTGGTTGGTTCAACTCTGATGACAATATGGCTAGTTGTGATTGGCCCCTGCTTGCAGATAGGGGGAGATCGCGAATGTCAGGTCACGTTCTGAATACTGTTTTCTATTTTCTATTTTACAATATGTACAAGTTTGCTGTACATTACTGATTTATACATGTGTGAGTATATGGTACCTGTTAGGGATGTGCTTTGGCATATGATTGCTGTAAATAAGTGTGTTAGCTAGCATACACCGACGTAATGGTCACATAAGCCCACTGCTAACACAGTTGTCTTCATGCTACAGATTTTGCCATCGACAGCCATCAATACTGTTAAGCCCTGCACAACTAACGTACTGTTTCCTATTTAACAACAGGTATTTACACATGTTATATTTTGTATTGTATTTTTGTATTTTGTTCGACCAGTATGAAAATGTGATGCAAGGGTGTCACGACTTCCACCGAAGTTGTTCCCTCTCCTTGTTCGGGCGGCGTTCGGCGTCAGCGGCTTTCTAGCTGCCACCGATCCATGTTTCATTTTTCCTTTTGTCTGTTTACACACCTGGTTCCCATCTCATAATTATGTTCCTTATTTAACCCTCTGGTTTCCCTTTCTGTTTTTTGCGTGATTGTCTTTCGTGTGTTGGAGTTCGATGTCCTGTTTTGTCCTTGTTTTTATACGGGATTTTTGTTAAGGTCTTGGATTGAGTAAATTACAGTGTTCTTTTACTCTTACCTGTGTCCTGCGCCTGACTCCTTCGCTATCTTCTAGATAGACTCTGACAGAATCACGCACCAATATAATGGAGTCAGCAGGTGCAGCCGGCCCTCCGCTTCAAATGGAGGAGCGCGTTCAGCAGCACACGACCATGCTGCAGAGTCTGGGTACAGCCATGGATTGCGTGCTGCAAAACATGGACCGATGGGAGAGAGGAGGTTCTCCCGTGAACCCTGTGTCGTCTCCTCAGGTTTCCCCACTACCTACCGTGATGTCCACCTCTCCGTCATCAGGATCCGGTGGGATTTGGCTCTCGCTCCCGAGAGCGTATGATGGGACAGCTGCCGGGTGTCAGGGGTTCATACTCCATCTGGAGCTCTACCTGGCATCTGTCCAGCCAGCCCCTTCGGGACGCGAGAGAGTGAGCGCCCTCATCTCCTGTCTGACCGGCAAAGCCCTGGAATGGGCCAACGCCATCTGGGGTAGGGAAGGTCAGACGTTGGATGATTATGAGGAGTTCGCCCGCCGTTTCCGGGCGGTATTCGATCATCCCCCGGAGGGGAGAGCGGCGGGAGAACGCCTATTTCATCTACGTCAGGGGATGAGGAGCGCTCAAGATTTTGCGCTGGATTTTAGAACTCTGGCGGCCGGCGCGTAATGGAATGAGCGGGCCTTGATCGATCACTACAGGTGTAGCTTACTAGAGGATGTTCGTCGGGAGCTAGCCTGCAGGGACACCACCCTTCCACTGGACCAGCTGGTAGACCTATCGATCCGGTTGGATAACCTGTTGGCCTCCCGCGGACGTCCTGATCGAGGTCTGTCAGTTCCATCCCCCAGCGCTCCTGATCCAACGCCTATGGAATTGGGAGGCGCTGCAACGAGGGGGACCCGAGGGGGGACCATTCCCTGCACCAACTGTGGCCACAGAGGGCACACTGCTGGTCGGTGCTGGGGGGGTTCCCCAGGAGGTAGAGGTAGCAGGCGAAGTGCTGGTGGGTCATCCCAGGTGAGTAGGCACACCACTCACCCAGAGCTCCCTGTTGCACACATGTGGTTGTCGATAGAATTTCCTACAAGTTTTCCTCGCGTTCCCAGCATAAGGCAGTAGTAGATTCAGGCGCAGCTGGGAACTTTATCGATCGTTCCTTTGCTATGAGATTAGGGATCCCGATTGTGTCTGTTGATGTTCCCTTCCCTGTACATGCCTTAGACAGTCGTCCTTTGGGGTCGGGGCTAATTAGGGAGGTCACAGCTCCGCTCACTATGACAACGCAGGAGAGTCATAGGGAGCAAATTAGTCTCTTCCTAATTGACTCTCCTGCGTTCCCTGTTGTGTTGGGGATTCCCTGGTTGGCTTCGCATGATCCCACTATTTCGTGGCAACAGAGGGCTCTCAGGGGATGGTCCTGTTAGTGCTCAGGGAGATGTGTAGGTGTTTCCTTAGGTGCCACTATGGTGGAAAGTCCAAACCAGGTCTCCACCATGCATATTCCTCCCGAATATGCCGATTTGGCAATCGCCTTCTGTAAAAAGAAGGCGACTCAATTACCACCCCATCGACAGGGGGATTGTGCGATAGATCTCTTGGTAGAAGCTGCACTTCCGAGGAGTCACGTGTATCCTCTGTCACAGGAAGAGACGGCGGCTATGGAGACATATGTCACCGAATCTCTGGGACAGAGATACATTCGGCCTTCCATCTCACCTGTCTCCTCGAGTTTCTTTTTTGTGAAGAAGAAGGATGGAGGTTTGCGCCCGTGTATTGATTATCGAAGTTTAAATAAGATCACGGCAAAATACAGTTACCCTCTACGGCTCATAGCCAGTATGACCGAGTCATTACACGGGGCGCGCTTCTTCACAAAATTGGACCTCAGGAGCGCTTACAACCTGGTGCGTATCCGGGCGGGAGAAGAGTGGAAGACAGCATTTAGCCCCACTTCTGAGCATTATGAGTATCTCGCCATGCCGTACGGGTTAATGAATGCTCCATCATTCTTCCAATCCTTTGTTGATGAGATTTTCAGGGACCTGCACGGGCAGGGTGTAGTGGTGTATATAGATGACATTCTAATATACTCTGCTACATGCGCCGAGCATGTGTCCTTGGTACGCAGGGTGCTTGGTCGACTGTTGGAACATGACCTGTACGTCAAATAGTCTGTTCTTCCAACAGTCCGTCTCCTTCCTAGGGTACCTCTTTTCCGCGTCAGGGGTAGAGATGGAGAATGACCGCATTTCAGCCGTCTTTCAATTGCTGTACACTATGTATTTTTCAGAAATGTTTTATGATGAGTATTTAGTTATTTGGCGTTGGTGTCTGTAATTTTTCTGTCTGCTTTCGGTGCAATTTCTGACTGTAGCTGCAATGTAAACTATGATTTATACCTGAAATATGCACATTTCTCTAACAAAACATATGCTATACAATAAATATGTTATCAGACTGTCATCTGATGAAGTTGTTTCTTGGTTAGTGGCTATTTATATCTTTATTTGGTCGAATTTGTGATAGCTACTGTTGGAGTAAAAAACTGATGGAGTAAAAATAGTGGTGTCTTTTGCTAACGTGGTTAGCTAATAGACTTACATATTGTGTCTTCCCTGTAAAACATTTTAAAAATCGGACATGTTGGCTTGATTCACAAGATGTGTACCTTTCATCTGGTGTCTTGGACTTTGTGTTAATGTGTGAAAGTTAAATATTAAAAAAAATATATATTTTGAATTTCGCGCCCTGCACTTTGAGCTGGCTGTTGTCATAAGTGTACCGACGTCGGGCTTGCATGCCAAACAGGTTATTATGGCCTACCTTCAAACTCAGTGCCTCTTTGCTTGACATCATGGGAAGATCAAAAGAACTCAGCCAAGACCTCAGAAAAAAATTGTAGACCTCCACAAGTCTGGTTCATTCTTGGGAGCAATTTCCAAATGCCTAAAGGTACCACGTTCATCTGAACAAACAAAGGTACGCAAGTATAAACACCATGGGACCACGCAGCCGTTATACCACTCAGGAAGGAGACGCGTTCTGTCTCCTAGAGATGAACGTACTTTGGTGCGAAAAGTGTAAATCAATCCCAGAACAACAACAAAGGACCTTGTGAAGATGCTGGAGGAAACAGGTACAAAAGTATCTATATCCACAGTAAAACGAGTCCTATATCAACATAACTTAAAAGGCCGCTCAGCAAGGAAGAAGCCACTGCTCCAAAACCGCCATAAAAAAGACCGGCTACGGTTTGCAACTGCACATGGTGACAAAGATCGTACTTTTTGGAGAAATGTCCTCTGGTCTGATGAAACAAAAATAGAACTGTTTGGCCATAATGACCATCGTTATGTTTGGAGGAAAAAGGGGGAGGCTTGTAAGCCGAAGAACACCATCCTAACCGTGAAGCACGGGGGTGGCAGCATCATGTTGTGGGGATGCTTTGCTGCAGGAGGGACTGGCGCACTTCACAAAATAGATGGCATCATGAGGGAGGAAAATGATGTGGATATATTGAAGCAACATTTCAAGACATCAGTCAGGAAGTTAATGCTTGGTCGCAAATGGGTCTTCCAAATGGACAACGACCCCAAGCATACTTCCAAAGTTGTGGCAAAATGGCTTAAGGGCAACAAAGTCAAGGTATTGGAGTGTGTAACGGCTGTCTAATGCCTCCTCCTCGGATGAGGAGGTGGTGTAAGGGTCGGACCAAAACGCAGCGTTGTATGCAGACATAATGGATATTTATTAAAGAAAGACGAAACACGAAAACTCTTACACAAACTACAAAACAACAAACGACATAGACAGACCTGAACATTAGAACTTACATATAGACACGAAGAACGCACAAACAGGAAAGACTAGCCAAACGAACAAACAAACGAAACAGTCCCGTGTGGTGCAACAGACACAGGAACAATCACCCACAAACAAACAGTGAGAACAGCCTACCTTAATATGGTTCTCAATCAGAGGAAACGTCAAACACCTGCCTCTAATTGAGAACCATATCAGGCAACACATTTAACCCCACATAGAAACACCTAACATAGACTAACCACCCAGCTCACGTTCTGACCAACTAAACAAAGTTAAACAAAGGAAAATAAAGTCAGGAACGTGACAGAGTGGCCATCACAAAACCCTGACCTCAATCCTATAGAACATTTGTGGGCAGAACTGAAAAACCGTGTGTGAGCAAGGAGGCCTACAAACCTGATTCAGTTACACCAGCTCTGTCAGGAGGAATGGGCCAAAATTCACCCAACTTATTGTGGGAAGCTTGTGGAAGGCTACCCGAAACACTTGACCCAAGTTAAACAATTTAAAGGCAATGCTACCAAATACTAATTGAGTGTATGTAAACTTCTGACCCACTGGGAATGTGATGAAAGAAATAAAAGCTGAAATAAATCATTCTCAACTATTATTCTGACATTTCACAGTCTTAAAATAAAGTGGTGATCCTAACTGACCTAAGACAGGGAATTTTTACTAGGATTAAATGTCAGGATGTAACGTCCTGACCAGAGTGTTGGTCAGGACGTGAGCTGGGTGGGAATTCTATGTTCTGTGTCTAGTTCGTCTGTTTCTGTGTCCAGCCTAATATGGTTCTCAATCAGAGACAGCTGTCAATCGTTGTCCCTGATTGAGAATCATATATAGGTGGCTTGTTTTGTGTTGGGGATTGTGCGTGGTTGTTTCCTGTCTCTGTGTTTGTGTTCTGCACCAGCTAGGACTGTGACGGTTAGTTTGTTTTGTCATTTTGTATAGTGTCTTGTTTTGTGTTAATTAAATCATGGAAAATTACCACGCTGCACATTGGTCCTCAGATCCTTCTCGCCTCTACTCGTCTGAGGAGGACGACGACTTAGACTGCCGTTACAGAACCACCCACCAAACTTGGACCAAGCAGCGTGAGTACGAGCAGCAGCGGCCCACTACACAGGAATCCTGGACATGGGAGGAAACTCTGGAGGGTAAAGGACACTGGGCTCACATTGGAGAATATCGCCGCTCTCGGAAAGAGATGGAGGCAGCTAAAGTCCAGGAGCGGTGGTATGAGGAGGGGGGGGGGGGGGGGCTAAAGGGTAGTGTGGCGAAGGTAGGTAGGAAACCTACGCCCACTTCCCATACTTACCGTGGAGAGCGGGAGTACGGGCAGACACCGTGTTATGCGGAAGAGCGCACGGTGTCTCCTGTACGTGTGCAT
The DNA here is from genome assembly GCF_029448725.1 of Salvelinus fontinalis. Classification (NCBI taxonomy): domain Eukaryota; kingdom Metazoa; phylum Chordata; class Actinopteri; order Salmoniformes; family Salmonidae; genus Salvelinus; species Salvelinus fontinalis. Next base: position 15,091,866 of record NC_074673.1, on the reverse strand, counting down.
AGCCCGGTGCGTGTTATTCCACCTCCCCGCACTGGGCGGGCTAGATTGAGCATTGAGCCAAGTGCCATGAAGCCGGCTCAACATATCTGGCCTCCAGTATGTCTCCTCGGGCCGGTGTACATGGCACCAGCCTTACGTATGGTGTCCCCGGTTCGTCAACACAGCCCAGTGCGGGTTATTCCACCTCCCCGCACTGGACGGGCTACGGGGAGCATTCAACCAGGTAAGGTTGGGCAGGCTCGGTGCTCAAGGGAGCCAGTACGCCTGCACGGTCCGGTATATCCGGCGCCACCTTCCCGCCCCAGCCCAGTACCACCAGTACCTACACCACGCACCAGGCTTCCTGTGCGTCTCCAGAGCCCTGTTCCTCCTCTACGCACTCTCCCTGTGGTGCGTGTCTCCAGCCCAGTGCCTCCAGTTCCGGCACCACGCATCAAGCCTCCTGTGCGTCTCCAGAGCCCTGTACGCACTGTTCTTTCTCCCCGCACTCGCCCTGAGGTGCGTACCCTCCGCCCGGTACCACCAGTGCCGGTACCACGCACCAGGCCTATAGTGCGCTTTGAGAGTCCAGTGTGCCCTGTTCCTACTCCCCGCACTAACCTTGAGGTGCGTGTTTCCAGTCCGGTACCACCAGTTCCGGCACCACGCACCAGGCCTACTGTGTGCCTCAGCAGGTCAGAGTCGGCCGTCTGCCCAACGCCGCCTGCACTGCTCGTCTGCCCAGCGCCGTCTGAGCTGCCTGCACTGCTCGTCTGCCCAGCGCCATCTGAGCCATCCGTCTGCCCAGCGCCATCTGAGCCATCCGTCTGCCCAGCGCCATCTGAGCCATCCGTCTGCCCAGCGCCATTTGAGCCGTCCGTCTGCTCAGCGCCATCTGAGCCATCCGTCTGCCCAGCGCCATCTGAGCAATCCGTCTGCCAAGCGCCATCTGAGCCGTCCGTCTGCCCAGCGCCATCTGAGCCGTCCGTCTGCCCAGCGCCATCTGAGCCGTCCGTCTGCCCAGCGCCATCTGAGCCGTCCGTCTGCCCAGCGCCATCTGAGCCGTCCGTCTGCCCAGCGCCATCTGAGCCGTCCGTCTGCCCAGCGCCATCTGAGCCGTCCGTCTGCCCAGCGCCATCTGAGCCGTCCGTCTGCCCAGCGCCATCTTAGCCGTCCGTCTGCCCAGCGCCATCTTAGCCGTCCGTCTGCCCAGCGCCATCTGAGCCGTCCGTCTGCCCAGCGCCATCTGAGCCGTCCTTCTGCCCAGCGCCATCTGAGCCGTCCGTCTGCCCAGCGCCATCTGAGCCGCCCGTCTGCCCAGCGCCATCTGAGCCGCCCGTCTGCCCAGCGCCATCTGAGCCACCCGTCTGCCCAGCGCCATCTGAGCCGCCCGTCTGCCACGAGCCGCTAGAGCCGTCCGTCAGTCTGGAGCCGCTAGAGCCGCCAGCCAGTCAGGAGCCGTCAGAGCCGCCAGCCAGTCAGGAGCCGCCAGAGCCGCCAGCCAGTCAGGAGCCGCCAGAGCCGCCAGCCAGTCAGGAGCCGCCAGAGCCGCCAGCCAGTCAGGAGCCGCCAGAGCCGCCAGCCAGTCAGGAGCCGCCAGAGCCGCCAGCCAGTCAGGAGCCGCCAGAGCCGCCAGCCAGTCAGGAGCCGCCAGAGCCGCCAGCCAGTCAGGAGCCGCCAGAGCCGCCAGCCAGTCAGGAGCCGCCAGAGCCGCCAGCCAGTCAGGAGCCGCCAGAGCCGCCAGCCAGTCAGGAGCTGCCAGAGCCGCCAGCCAGTCATGAGCTGCCCTCCAGTCATGAGCTGCCCTCCAGTCATGAGCTGCCCTCCAGTCATGAGCTGCCCTACAGTCATGAGCTGCCCTACAGTCATGAGCTGCCCTACAGTCATGAGCTGCCCTACAGTCAGGAGCTGCCATTCAGTCAGGAGCTGCCATCCAGTCAGGAGCTGCCATTCAGTCCGGAGCTGCCATTCAGTCCGGAGCTGCCTCTCTGTCCGGAGTTGCCCCTCTGTCCTGAGCTGCCCCTCTGTCCTGAGATGCCTCTCTGTCATGAGCTACCTCTCTGTCCTGAGCTACCTCCTAAATCATGTGGGGGCCTCGGGGAGGATTCTTAGGCCGAGGTCGTGGGCGAGGGTCGCCACTCAAAGGACGCTAAGGAGGGGGACAAAGACAGTGGTGGAGTGGTGTCCTCGTCCTGCGCCGGAGCCGCCACCGCGGACAGATGCCCACCCAGGCCCTCCTCTTGAGTTTTAGGGGTGCATTCGGAGTCCGCACCTCAGGAGGGGGGTACTGTAACGTCCTGACCAGAGTTCTTATGTGTTTTGCTTGTTTAGTGTTGGTCAGGACGTGAGCTGGGTGGGAATTCTATGTTGTGTGTCTAGTTCGTCTGTTTCTGTGTTCAGCCTAATATGGTTCTCAATCAGAGACAGCTGTCAATCGTTGTCCCTGATTGAGAATCATATATAGGTGGCTTGTTTTGTGTTGGGGATTGTGCGTGGTTTTTTCCTGTCTCTGTGTTTGTGTTCTGCACCAGCTAGGACTGTGACGGTTAGTTTGTTTTGTCATTTTGTATAGTGTCTTGTTTTGTGTTAATGAAAACATTGAAAATTACCACGCTGCACATTGGTCCTCAGATCCTTCTCGCCTCTCCTCGTCTGAGGAGGAGGACGACTTAGACTGCCGTTACACAGGAATTGTAAAGAACTGAGTTGTATTTGGCTAAGGTGTATGTAAACCTCTGACTTCAACTGTATATGCCTTACTTTCTCAAAAAGATACTCTTAGCTTTCTTTTGACACCCAATTTTATATGCTCCTATGAACTTCACATGTTGGTGCTCATGGGTCCTTTTACATGGAAATGACCCTTAGAACCTCTGAACAGTGTGTCGTCGTAATTAGGAAACCGATTCCTGCAAAATGTCGGAAGTCAGACGTCCCTAAAACACACCATGACAAACTGGTCGCTAAAACACACCACACCAAACGAATGGCAGATGGACGGTAGATCAACATTCGGTGAAGTGTGTGTGTGGTCCCATAGGCCTATGCCCGTTCCAATCTTAGTTCCAATGTCTTTTAGGAAATGTTCAGACATGGACTTCATAAACTGACTACTTGGGTAGATACAGTGTCATTACTTTATAACAACTACAGTCCATTTTCTTTTTATCAACAAAATCTCAGATGCCCACTTCTTCAAAGCAGCACAATAGAATAACATTACCAGATGAATGGTTGTTTATGATAGATAGATAATCTGTCTAGAGTATTGCCACAGCTTGTTACAGAGCTGGGTATCATCATGAATACAAATGCTCAAAGAGAGATGTGGTGCGTTAACTCGTTTGTCACCGTGTCAACAGTATTAATGCATTTGCCTCAGCCTTGACAAAGGCTTTTTCCATCAGTGGAGCACACTTTAATGTGCTTGAGTGCAGTTGTCACATCGCAGTAAACAATGCCACGCTCAGGCGCTCCATGCATTATTGGTAGGCCTACAGATAATACAACAATCTGGCAGCACTGCAAAGGAAGACATTTCAGACCAGTGACAGAAAACGTAAAACCTATGGTGGGGAGAAAAATGGAGAGATGAGGCCGAGGGTGGTTGGTCATGGCTCAGTGTGGGGGGAGTTGATTCCCCATGCATTAGCCCATGCTCATTGCGCACACACAGCATGTGTTACCCAGACATATTATAAGCCGTTACCGTTACCTCAGGCTACACATCAAGCTATACCCTCTATCTCACCTTTTTCATTCTGACCCTTTCTTTGATACTGCATTCACTCTCTCTCTCTCTCTCTTTCTCTCTCTCTCGCTCTCTCTGTCTCCTCACTCTGCAGTCTTCTCATGGCTGAATGGAGAAACTGTGTGGGGAAAATGTGTGAGAAACTATACTTTATGCTTCCAGATACCAGGTAATGGGGTGGTAGTAGTATCCTAATGGGTTTATAGATCTATACTGTATTGGCTAGGTGGATATGAATCAATACAAGGTTGTCAGTTAATATAAACACAACTCTGCAAGCAGTCGGCAGAGGAGGAAAGCTGGCCTAATGTAGGACAGCTGCTCTGTGCCTCCCTCACACCCACTGTAGCTCGCTATAGGCCTAATGCCTTATTTGATTCAATTGGTTTTGATATGGATTATGTAATCTATGGAAGTGTAAGAATGGCAATATGGTCATGTCAGGATGGATTGTTATACTACTATTGATTTTCTGCCTTCATGCTGGTGTTCCTCTCCCTCTACCACATGGTAACTGATGTCTTACAATACCCTATGGTGGGTTGGGAAAATAGATTACGGTGTTAAATAGGACATAAAGTATACAGGGGTGCGGAAATCATGAATTTGTTTGGGTCGGATGCTGTAGGGCTCAGTGTGTGTGTGTGTGTGTGTCTGCATAGGCTATATAATTGTGTATGTGTGTGTGTTCCCTCAGCAATGTGTGTGTGAGTGTGTTCCCTCAGCAATGTGTGTGTGTGTGTGTGTGTGTTCCCTCAGCAATGTGTGTGTGTGTGTGTTCCCTCAGCAATGTGTGTGTGTTCCCTCAGCAATGTGTGTGTGTGTGTGTGTTCCCTCAGCAATGTGTGTGTGTGTGTGTTCCCTCAGCAATGTGTGTGTGTGTGTGTGTTCCCTCAGCAAAGTGTGTGTGAGTGTGTTCCCTCAGCAATGTATGTGTGAGTGTGTTACCTCAGCAATGTGTGTGTGAGTGTGTTCCCTCAGCAATGTGTGTGTGTGTTCCCTCAGCAATGTGTGTGTGTTCCCTCAGCAATGTGTGTGTGTGTGTGTTCCCTCAGCAATGTGTGTGTGTGTGTGTGTTCCCTCAGCAATGTGTGTGTGAGTGTGTTCCCTCAGCAATGTGTGTGGGTGTGTGTTCCCTCAGCAATGTGTGTGTGAGTGTGTTCCCTCAGCAATGTGTGTGTGAGTGTGTTCCCTCAGCAAAGTGTGTATGAGTGTGTTCCCTCAGTAATGTGTGTGTGTGTGTGTTCCCTCAACAATGTGTGTGTGAGTGTGTTCCCTCAGCAATGTGTGTGTGAGTGTGTTCCCTCAGCAATGTGTGTGTGTGTGTGTGTTCCCTCAGCAATGTGTGTGTGTGTGTTCCCTCAGCAATGTGTGTGTGTGTGTGTGTGTTCCCTCAGCAATGTGTGTGTGTGTGTTCCCTCAGCAATGTGTGTGTGTGTGTGTTCCCTCAGTAATGTGTGTGTGTGAGTGTGTTCCCTCAGTAATGTGTGTGTGTGTGTGTTCCCTCAGTAATGTGTGTGTGTTCCCTCAGTAATGTGTGTGTGTGTTCCCTCAGCAATGTGTGTGTGTGTGTGTGTTCCCTCAGCAATGTGTGTGTGTGTGTTCCCTCAGCAATGTGTGTGTGTGTGTGTGTTCCCTCAGCAATGTGTGTGTGTGTGTGTTCCCTCAGCAATGTGTGTGTGTGTGTGTTCCCTCAGTAATGTGTGTGTGTGAGTGTGTTCCCTCAGTAATGTGTGTGTGTGTGTGTTCCCTCAGTAATGTGTGTGTGTTCCCTCAGTAATGTGTGTGTGTGTGTGTGTTCCCTCAGTAATGTGTGTGTGTGAGTGTGTTCCCTCAGTAATGTGTGTGTGTGTGTGTGTGTTCCCTCAACAATGTGTGTGTGTGTGTTCCCTCAGCAATGTGTGTGTGTGTGTGTGTGTGTTCCCTCAGCAATGTGTGTGTGTGTGTGTGTGTGTGTGTGTGTGTGTACCCTCAGCAATGTGTGTGTGTGAGTGTGTTCCCTCAGCAATGTGTGTGTGAGTGTGTTCCCTCAGCAATGTGTGTGTGAGTGTGTTCCCTCAGCAATGTGTGTGTGTGAGTGTGTTCCCTCAGCAATGTGTGTGTGAGTGTGTTCCCTCAGCAATGTGTGTGTGAGTGTGTTCCCTCAGCAATGTGTGTGTGTGTGTGTGTTCCCTCAGCAATGTGTGGGTGTGTGTTCCCTCAGCAATGTGTGTGTGTGTGTGTTCCCTCAGCAATGTGTGCGTGAGTGTGTTCCCTCAGCAATGTGTGTGTGAGTGTGTTCCCTCAGCAATGTGTGTGTGTTCCCTCAGCAATGTGTGTGTGTGTGTGTTCCCTCAGCAATATGTGCGTGAGTGTGTTCCCTCAGCAATGTGTGTGTGTGTTCTCTCAGCAATGTGTGTGTGAGTGTGTTCCCTCAGCAATGTGTGCGTGTGTTCCCTCAGCAATGTGTGTGTGTGAGTGTGTTCCCTCAGCAATATGTGTGTGAGTGTGTTCCCTCAGCAATGTGTGTGTGTGTGCCATGGATGTAGGTTGATTCTGTGCGTGGCCTTTTTAATTAGCTTTGTTACTGCAGGTTGACTGTGGCCGGAGCAGAACAGAGCAGTCATAGGGCCAGAGGTAGAGAGACTGAGCACAGAGCGCTGCAGGTTGACAGTGGCCGGAGCAGAACAGAGCAGTCATAGGGCCAGAGGTAGAGAGACTGAGCACAGAGCACTGCAGGTTGACTGTGGCCGGAGCAGAACAGAGCAGTCATAGGGCCAGAGGTAGAGAGACTGAGCACAGAGCGCTGCAGGTTGACTGTGGCCGGAGCAGAACAGAGCAGTCATAGGGCCAGAGGTAGAGAGACTGAGCACAGAGCGCTGCAGGTTGACTGTGGCCGGAGCAGAACAGAGCAGTCATAGGGCCAGAGGTAGAGAGACTGAGCACAGAGCGGTGCAGGTTGACTGTGGCCGGAGCAGAACAGAGCAGTCATAGGGCCAGAGGTAGAGAGACTGAGCACAGAGCGCTGCAGGTTGACAGTGGCCGGAGCAGAACAGAGCAGTCATAGGGCCAGAGGTAGAGAGACTGAGCACAGAGCGCTGCAGGTTGACTGTGGCCGGAGCAGAACAGAGCAGTCATAGGGCCAGAGGTAGAGAGACTGAGCACAGAGCGCTGCAGGTTGATCATAAAGGGCGACTGCACATCCTGATTTTGCCTAATTTTTCATCCATCCTCATTTGAAATATTAGCAGCCATGACTGAAGGCAAACGAGAGTTGTCTTGGGGGTGTGGTTTGATGTGGATGTTTCTTGGGTGTGTCTTTTAAAATATATATATATATATAGGCTGTAGATCAGCTTCTATCTCTGAAGATCATCCAGATTTGATTTCTATTTGACAAATATGTTTTTAACTGTGCTGATTCACAATAGTTATGAACCTACTGTATACACATTTTACGGGCACGGTATATTTTACATTCGTTTTCTTGTTTTTTTGTTATTTTTATTCCCATCCAGCTTCCCTCAACACCTCCCATCTATTTCTGAACATAGTTTCTATTGATTGTAAATTAAAGATCAAATGTTTTGCTAAGAATGTTATTATATTTTGAATGTATTGACTATGACTTTTCACATCACCCAGCAGTGCTATTTGCAGAGTTAACACCAAGTAAATGTTGCAGTTCTTCAGCCATTCCTGAACCTGTGACCAAAAACAAGCCACGTATGGACAGTAGCAAAACAAATGATCTAATGATTCTGTCTCTTCGCAGCAAAATCTGCAGAGCTGGGATGGTTGTATCCCCCATATATATAACATTATATTGGTTGCAAGGATTTTGTATAATCATTTAAATATAAAAAGTGTTGTTTTGTGTATTAGTTAATAAACGTGACCGACCGGCTCGATTCAGTCTTATCTAGCAAAATTTGAAATGGTGTTATTTACATTGGATAAAATTAGACTCAGAGCTAGAAAACAATATTTCATACACTACAGCTGAGGAATAATGGGAAGTCATTTTGCTTTGGAAGTTGATCAACTTGAAACCCCACTTTTGAGAAAATGCCCCTTGAATGTTTTGGTACACCTACTGGAGAGTTCTTCTTTGTCTACACCCATTCAGTATTGTTCACACCCTCTTAAGCCTTAGCCCCACCCATCTCTTTAAGGATTCACATGTGAGGCCATGTGCTAAACAGAGTGAGTACAGTGGTGTACTAAAAAAACAAAGATTTCAAGACTAAAAACTGGTTTATACTATGTCTATGGACATGTCAGTAGCCAGTTGTTGCAGAGATATCATGAACATTCTATTGTCGTCCGACATCAAACTTGTCGTTGTCGTGGTGGTCCAAAATAGCATACCTGGTGTATTTTAACACCTAAACCCCCATTTGTTTAAAAATGAATTCACTATATGTCCATCTAGCAAACCAGGCAACTAAAAGCAACTTTCTAAACAATGTTTTGGTTCATTTCTAACTTGTTAGCTAGCTAATGTTAATTTAACTGGCTAGCAAGTTTAAATAATGACCATATCATTTAGCTGACGTCTTAACTTTAGCTAATTTGTATTATTTTATTACAGGAAAATAAACTCACACCAAGATCATTACTTACAAGTTAATGGCGAGCTAATTACAAAAATAGCTTACGGAAGTATGTGTGACGAAATAAAAGCAGTGCATTCTACCGGAGAATTTTTTAACATAGACACTGTCTCGTTGGCCTAACGTTATATCCTCATTTTACTTTGATGCAGGTCATGTTATTCTTCACATTACCGTCTCTGGTAAACACACACTATATCAAATAACATCTATGTTTATTTGTCACATGCACAGGATACAGAAGGTGTAAACGGTACAGTAAAGTGGTTACTTCCATAGTGGAGTCTTTTGATGAGACATATACAGTACCAGTCAAAAGTTTGGACACACCTACTCATTCAAAGGTTTTTCTATATTTTTACTATTTTCTACATTGTAAAATAATAGTGAAGACATCAAAATGAGGAAATAACACATATGGAATCATGTAATAACCCAAAAAATGTTAAACAAATCAAAATATATTTTAGATTAGCCACCCTTTGCCTTGATGACAGCTTTGCACACTCTTGGCATTCTCTCAACCAGCTTCATGAGGAATGCTTTTCCAACAGTCTTGAAGGAGCACTTCACATATGATGAGCACTTGTTAGCTGCTTTTCCTTCACTCTGCAGTCCAACTCATCCCAAACCATCTCAATTGGGCCAGGTCATCTGATGCAGCACTCCATCACTCTCCTTCATGGTCAAATAGCCTTTACACAACCTGGAGGTGTGTTTAGGGCCATTGTCATGTTGAAAAACAAATAATATTCCTACTAAGCGCAAATCAGATGGGATGGGGTATCGCTGCAGAATGCTGCGGTAGACATGCTGGTTACGTGTCCCTTGAATTCTAAATAATAGTCCTATTTATGATTTACAAAGATTACACCATTATTATTTATTGAATTTACAAAGATTACACCATTATTTCAAAAAAATTAATTAGTATATTTGAGTTTAACCATAATATTTGTTGTAATATTTGTTCTCTCTTTTCTGTTGGATTAAACTGAAATTGCAACCAACTTTCTATGGCTTGTTTTAAAAAAAACTACATTTTGGAGATTCTTTTATTTTCAAATAACCTTAAGTGAGAGATTGCAATCTGAATAAAAGGAAAAAGGCCATTCTTAAACACAGGGTGAGCCATTCTTACTAATCTGCTAGAGAACCAGTTTGGATTTAAAATAAAGCTTTTGTATGACTGAAGGCTTTAGTGAGAGGGCTCATGCTTTAATATTTAATCATTTCTGCCCTCCAAATTCATATTCTGTAACGGTCCTGACCAGTTTTATGTTGTTTTTGTATGTGTAATTGGTCAGGGCGTTAGTTTTGGGTGGGCAGTCTATGTTATCTGTTTCTATGTTGGTTTTGGGTTGCCTGGTATGGCTCTTGATTAGAGGCAGGTGGTTTGCGGTTTCCTCTAATTAAGAGTCATATTTAGGTAGGGCGTTCTCACTGTTTGTTTGTGGGTGATTGTCTCCTGTGTCGTTGCATGTATTTACCATACGGGACTGTTTGGCTGTTCGTTTTCGTTTCGATGTCGTCTGTTTCCTGTTCGTGAGTTTACGTTTCAGTTATGTAAGTTTATGTTCAGGTTTCGTTCTACGTCGTTTTCTTGTTTTGTATTTGTGAAAGTGTTTTTGTTATTCGTGTTGCCATCAGTTTTTTCCAAATAAAAAGATGGCTTATTTCCCTCAAGCTGCATTTTGGTCTGATGATCCTTCTCTCCTCTCCTCGTCCGAGGATGAGGAGAGCGACAGCCGTTACAGAATCACCCACCACGCTAAGACCAAGCGGCAAGGGAAAAATAAACGGAGTAAGGGACAGGAGAAGAAGGAGCAATGGACATGGGACGATTTATTGGAAGGAAAAGGTGTCTACACATGGGAGGAGATCCTGGCTGGTAGAGATCGCCTCCCATGGGAACAGCTGGAGGCACTGAGGAGAGCAGAGGCTACCGGAGAGAGGAACCGGAGCTATGAGGGAACGCGTCTGGCACGGAAGCCCAAAAAGCCCGTAAGTAATTCCCAAAAATTTCTTGGGGGGGGCTAGGAGGTAGTGGGCCAAGGGCAGGTAGGAGACCTGCGCCCACTTCCCAGGCTTACCGTGGAGAGCGGGAGTACGGGCAGGCGCTGTGTTACGCAGTAGAGCGCACGGTGTCTCCTGTACGAGTGCATAGCCCAGTGCGGGTTATTCCACCTCCCCGCACTGGTAGGGCTAGATTGGGTATTGAGCCAGGTGTCATGAGGCCGGCTCAACGCGTCTGGTCTCCAGTGCGTCTCCTCGGGCCGGCATACATGGCACCTGCCTTACGCATGGTTTCCCCGGTTCGCCTACATAGCCCGGTGCGGGTTATTCCACCTCCCCGCACTGGTCGGGCAACCGGGAGCATTCAACCAGGTAAGGTTGGGCAGGCTCAATGCTCAAGAGTGCCAGTACGCCTCCACGGTCCGGTATTTCCGGCGCCACCTCCCCGCCCCAGCCTAGTACCTACAGTGTCTACACTACGCACTAGGCTACCAGTGCGTATCCTGAGCCCTGTTCCTCCTCCACGCACTCTCCCTGTAGTGCGTGTATCTAGCCCGGTGCCTCCAGTTCCGGCACCACGCACTAAGCCACCTGTGCGTCTCCAGAGCCCTGAACACACTGTATCTTCTCCCCCTACTAATCCTGATGTGCTTGTCTTCAGCCCGGTGTCACCAGTGCCGGTACCTCGCATCAGGTATAGAGTGGGCTTTGAGAATGCAGTGTGCCCTGTCCTTGCTCCCCGCACTAGTAGGAAGGTGCTTATCATTAGCACGGTGCCTCCAGTTCCGGCACCACGCACCAGGTCTACAGTGTGCCGTATCCGGCCAGAGCCATCCGTCTCACCAGCGCCATCTGAGCCATCCGTCTCCCCAGCGCCATCTGAGCCATCCGTCTCCCCAGCGCCATCTGAGCCATCCGTCTCCCCAGCGCCATCTGAGCCATCCGTCTCCCCAGCGCCGTCTGAGTCATCCGTCTGCCAGGAGCCTGCAAAGCCGCCCGTCTGCCATGAGCCTGCAAAGCCGCCCGTCTGCCATGAGCCTACAGAGCCATCCGCCAGACAGGAGCCGCTAGAGCCGTCTGCCAGACAGGAGCCGCTAGAGCCGTCTGCCAGACAGGATCTGCCAGAGCCGCCCGCCAGACTGGATCTGCCAGAGCCGCCAACCAGACAGGATCTGCCAGAGCCGTCAGAGAGCCATGAGCAGCCAGAGCCGACAGAGAGCCATGAGCAGCCAGAGCCGTCAGAGAGCCATGAGCAGCCAGAGCCGTCAGAGAGCCATGAGCAGCCAGAGCCGTCAGAGAGCCATGAGCAGCCAGAGCCGTCAGAGAGCCATGAGCGTCCAGAGCCGTCAGAGAGCCATGAGCGTCGAGAGCCGTCAGCCTGCCATGAGCGTCGAGAGCCGTCAGCCTGCCATGAGCGTCGAGAGCCGTCAGCCTGCCATGAGCGTCGAGAGCCGTCAGCCTGCCATGAGCGTCGAGAGCCGTCAGCCTGCCATGAGCGTCGAGAGCCGTCAGCCTGCCATGAGCGTCGAGAGCCGTCAGCCTGCATAGACCTGCCAGAGTCCCTCAGCCAGGATCTGCCAGAGTTTATCAGCCGGGACCTGCCCCTTGTCCCGGTGTTGCCCCTTGTCCCGGTGTTGCCCCTTGTCCCGGTGTTGCCCCTTGTCCCGGTGCTGCCCCTTGTCCCGGTGCTGCCCCTTGTCCCGGTGCTGCCCCTTATCCCGGTGCTGCCCCTTGTCCCGGTGCTGCCCCTTGTCCCGGTACTGCCCATTGTCCCGGTGCTGCCCATTGTCCCGGTGCTGCCCCTTGTCCCGGTGCTGCCCCTTGTCCCGGTGCTGCCCCTTGTCCCGGTGCTGCCCTTTGTCCCGGTGCTGCCCCTTCTCCTGGTGCTGGATGTTTATTTAGGGGATGTGAGTTTTAGGGTGGGCATTGGGAGGGGAAGACAAAAACGGGGAGTGCCTATGGTGGTGTGGGGACAGCGTCCAGAGCCGGAGCCACCACCGTGGTCACCTGCCCACCCAGACCCTCCCCTGGACTTTGTGCTGGTGCGCCCGGAGTTCGCACCTTGAGGGGGGGGTTATGTAACGGTCCTGACCAGTTTTATGTTGTTTTTGTATGTGTAATTGGTCAGGGCGTTAGTTTTGGGTGGGCAGTCTATGTTATCTGTTTCTATGTTGGTTTTGGGTTGCCTGGTATGGCTCTTGATTAGAGGCAGGTGGTTTGCGGTTTCCTCTAATTAAGAGTCATATTTAGGTAGGGCGTTCTCACTGTTTGTTTGTGGGTGATTGTCTCCTGTGTCGTTGCATGTATTTACCATACGGGACTGTTTGGCTGTTCGTTTTCGTTTCGATGTCGTCTGTTTCCTGTTCGTGAGTTTACGTTTCAGTTATGTAAGTTTATGTTCAGGTTTCGTTCTACGTCGTTTTCTTGTTTTGTATTTGTGAAAGTGTTTTTGTTATTCGTGTTGCCATCAGTTTTTTCCAAATAAAAAGATGGCTTATTTCCCTCAAGCTGCATTTTGGTCTGATGATCCTTCTCTCCTCTCCTCGTCCGAGGATGAGGAGAGCGACAGCCGTTACATATTCATTATATAAATAGACCTGTTTTTATTTTGTCTGGCTTGCCATTCCAAATAAAAATGAATATTTTTTGCTCATATAATTAAAAAATCAAGTTGTTAGGTTTAGGCAGTGATGGAAAAAGTACTCAACTGTCATACTCGAGTAAAAGTATAGATACCGTAATAGAAAGTTACTCAAGTAAAAGTGAAAGTCACCCAGTAAAATACTACTTGAGTAAATGTCAAAGTATTTGGTTTTAAATATACTTAAGTATCAAAAGTAAATATAATTGCTAAAATATACTTGAATATTAAAAGTCTAAGTAAAATCATAAATCATAAATCATTTCAAATTCCTTATATTAAGCAAAGCAGATGGCACCATTTTCTTGTTAAAATAGTCAGGGGCATACTCCAACACTCAGACATTATTTACAAAAGATGCATTTGTGTTTAGTGATTCCGCCAGACCAGAGGCAGTAGGGATGACCCTGTGTTCTCTTGATAAGTGTGTGAATTTCACAATTTTACTGTCCTTAAAAGCATTTAAAATGTAATGAGTACTTTGGGTTGTCAGGGAAAATGTATGGAGTAAGAAGTACAATATTATCTTGAGGAATATAGTGAAGTAAAAGTTGTCAAAAATATAAATAGTATTTTCACTTAAGTACGTTACACCACTAGGTTTAGGCAGGGCCATAAACAAATAAGTAAAATGCAATATGACTAAAGAGCTAATCAGGTTGATTTTTCCACAAATAGACAGGAATTTTCCTTTCCATGGAAGCAAGATCTTATCTATTTTTGCCAACTTTCTATTAAAATGTATTGTAGTGAGATAATTTCTTTCTTTCGGGATAAGAAAACTTAGCATGTCCACTTCACTGTCAGATAATTTTATTGGTAAACTTCACGGTAATGTAAAAGTTGTATGTTTTAGTGATCCAATACGTAATATAGTACACTAATTTGATTGTTACCCAGGAAGTTAGAAACATGATCTAGATCCTCTATGACGCTATGGAGGGATTCAAATTGTGGATTTAAAGAAAACATGAATCATCAGCTTACAATGACGCCTTTGTTTTTAAGCCCTGGATTTCTAGCTAACGTTTCGATTCTGTAACGCCCTGGGTGTCGGGGGGTGCGAAGTCAGATGCAGGAACAGCAGAGCTTCAATATGTTGAGTCTTTAATGCCCAACTGGCAAACAAAATGTCCAACACGGACGTACTGGGTGTCATACACAACGGTCCAACGACACGAGAAACAAACCCAGTCCACAATAACAATATACACTCCCGAAATCCCAAAAGCTACAATATAACAATCCCGCACAAAGAAGTGTACGGGCTGGCTGACTAATAAAGCCACACTAATTAACAACTAACTGACCACAGGTGATACAAATAAACAATTAAGGAGGGGGAGGAAAAAGAGTCAGTGGCAGCTAGTAGGCCGGTGACGACGACCGCCGAGCGCCACCCGAACGGGAAGGAGAGCCTGCCTCGGTTAGAGTCGTGACAGATGGTCATAATAAATAGAGATGGCGATAGTGGAAAACCTTGTTTTACTACTCTTGACAGTTTAATACTTTCTGAGAATAAGACATTATTTACTAATTTATACCTAGGGTTACTAAACATAACTTTAAACCTATTGTATAAGAGATTCTCCAAAATATTAATATTCCATGCATTTATATATAAATTCCAGTCGTACTTTATCAAAAGACTTTTCAATGTCAGCTATGAATAGCAGGCCTGGTTTCCCAGATTTTTCATAGTGTTCTATTGTTTCCAGTACTTGTCTTATATTATCTCCAATGTATCGTCCATGTAAAAAAACCTGTCTGATTAGGATTAATAATATCCGACAATACCTTTTTAATTCTATGCCCTTTGCATTTTGCTATTTGTTTTGCATCACAACAATAAAGTGTAAGGGGCCTCCAATTTTTTTAATTGACTGGATCTTTATATTTACCATCTGGGTCCTGTTTCAGTAATAGTGAAATCAGACCTTCTTGTTGAGTATCTGATAATCTGCCATTTTTATAGGTATGGTTAAAACATGCTAATAACGGTCCTCCGAGTACTTCAAAAAAGGTTTGGTATACTTCCACTGGTATGCTATCCAGCCCTAGAGTTTTCCCATACTTAAAGGCTTTAATTGCATCAAGAACTTCCTCCTCTGTAATCTGGTCTTTACATGAGTACAGCTGTTCATTTCACATTACTAATTACTAATAGAAAAAAATCCTTACAATTAACTTCGGTTAGTGGAGATGGAGGAAACTGAAACAAAAACATATGCTTAAAGTACTTTTCTTCCTCTTTCAAAATATAGTTTGGTGAATCATGCGTGACTCCGTCATTTGTAACAAGTTTCAGGTAATTATTTTGGTAGCATTTCTATGTAAAATATATAAAAATTATTTGTTGCATTTTCCCCCAAAATCCATCCAGTTCGCCTTATTTTTATAATTTATTACACTTGAGCTTTCTTGAATAAGTTCCTCCAGTTGTTTTTGTTTTTCCTCTAACTTCTTAAGGCTAGGGGGCAGTATTCGGAAGTTTGGATGACTGACGTGCCCAAAGTAAACTGCCTGTTACTCAGGACCAGAAGCTAGGATATGCATATAATTGGATGGAAAACACTCTGAAGTTTCTAAAACTGTTAAAATAATGTCTGTGAGTATAACAGAACTGATATGGCAGGTAAAAACCCGAGGAGAATCCATTTGAATTGTTTTTTTTTTAGGTCACCACCCATTCAAATGCTTGTCTATGGGATTTTCAAAGGAATTCCTCCCAGATTGCCGTTCCTATGGCTTCCAATAGATGTCAACAGTCTTTAGAAAGGGTTTCAGGCTTGTATTTTGAAAAATGTGTTAATAATTGTAGTTTTTCACGGTGGCTCTCATTTTGGACTGTAGTCTTGTGGCGTGCGTGGATGAGGGTGCGCTCTTCATTATTTATCTCCGGTATTGAACATACTACATTCCGTCTTAAATTTGATTGTTTATTTACATATTAGGGTACCTGAGGATTGATTAGAAACGTTGTTTGACTTGTTTGGACCAAGTTTATTGGTAATTACTGAATCAAATGCGCCAACTAAACTGACTTTTTTGGGATATAAAGAAGGACTTTATCGAACAAAACAACCATTTGTTGTGTAGCTGGGACCCTTGGGATTGCAAACAGAGGAAGATCTTCAAAGGTAAGTGATTTATTTTATCACTATTTCTGACTTTTGTGACGCCTCTACTGGTTTGGAAAATGTTTTTAATGCTTTTGTCTGAGTAGTCTCAGACAAAATGCGTAGTCTGAGGTCCTGAGCGCTCTGGAGCAGGTTTTCATCAAGGATCTCTCTGTATTTTGCTCCATTTATCTTTCCCGCGATCCTGACTAGTCTTCTAGTCCTTGCCACTGGAAACATCCCTACAGCATGATGCTGCCACCACCATGCTTCACCATGGATGGTTCCAGGTTTCCTCCAGACGTGACGCTTGGCATTCCAGACAAAGAGTTCAATCTTGGTTCCATCAGATCAGAGAATCTTGTTTCTCATGGTCTGAGAGTCTTTAGGTGCCTTTCGGCAAACTCCAAGCGGGCTGTCATGTGCCTTTTACTGAGGAGGGGCTTCCATTTGGCCAGTCGACCATAAAGGCCTGATTGGTGGAGTGCTGCAGAGATGGTTGTCATTCTGGGAGGTTCTCCCATTTCCACAGAGGAACTCTGGAGCTCTGTCAGAGTGACCATTGGGTTATTGGTCACCTCCCTTACCAAGACCCTTCTCCCCCGATTGCTCAGTTTGGCATGGCGGATAGCTATAGGGAGAGTCTTGGTGGTTCCACACTTCTTACATTTATGAATGATGGAGGCCACTGTGTTTTGGGGGACCTTCAATGCTGCAGATTCTTTTTTGGCACCCTTCCCCAGATCTGTGCCTCGACACAATCCTGTCTCTGAGCTTTACGGACAATTCCTTCAACCTCATGGCTTGGTTTTTGCTCTGACTTGCACTACTAACTGTGGGACCTTATATAGACAGGTGTGTGCCTTTTCAAATCATGTCCAATCAATTAAATTTACCACAGGTGGACTCTAATGAAATTGTAGAAACATCTCAAAGAGGATCATTGGAAACAGGAAGCACCTGAGCTAAATTTTGAGGCTCATAGCAAAGGGTCTGAATACTTACAGTACCTTGCGGATCGGTTTGGACTATTTGCACATTCGGATCAAAATTATTGTTAAATAATATCATCACCGCTTTTGAATTTCTTTGCCCATGGGAGAAGTATATTTCCACACAACTTCATCTAAAATTGTTGAATGAGTTTCCTGTCAACAATTTATATTGCATTCCTTCTCTTTTAGCCAGGTAAATACTGATATTATTTTCTTGCTAAGCTATTACAATTATAACTGGCTATACTTATTTCACCATTTACCATAATGAGATACAAGTTGAAATTATATTTCTCATAATGTAAGTTTGTAAACTTACCATTAAAAAGTACCCCAATGATTCAGTGTCCATGTAGCTGTACCATAATATTTGCACAGCTACTGAGTAAATCTACACTTGTTCTCCACTTTTCCACCTGCTAAAACCTTCCCCCATCCCAAGTTAGGTTGTTGTCCCAGTGACTGGCAGACCACCCCTACCCACCTGGATCCTAGGGCCTTTGAGAGATTGGGACCCATCCTTTAAAAAAAAGCACACAGTGCCACCTACAGAACAGAAGCAAATGAACAGTCAAAAACATTTCCAATGCCATCACCTCGATTGTATTGTATATTGTTATTTAAAAAATATATATACATAAAAAAT
The DNA here is from genome assembly GCF_029448725.1 of Salvelinus fontinalis. Lineage (NCBI taxonomy): Eukaryota > Metazoa > Chordata > Actinopteri > Salmoniformes > Salmonidae > Salvelinus > Salvelinus fontinalis. The sequence goes on along the minus strand of NC_074673.1, from coordinate 15,074,124 downwards.
TATTGCATATCTTAATTTATTTCCACAATTAACTAATAATATGCGTAATAATCTTGGGTTTGTCTTTGCCATTCAATCACAACAAACAAGGTCAGTAGTGAGCACAGCGTGGTAAGCTAAGCTAACTTTGCTATAGAGAGAATAAAGTTTTGAAGTTGAGAACTTCTCCCCTTCTGACTGATTTGCCATCTCAAGATGCTGAGCTAACTCAGTTCTATGTATAGTGTAGCGGTTTCAGGGGTTGTGTGTTGGATGGACGGTATGTGCCTGCGAGGTTTCTGTGTTTTCGGCTGCCAGGACCACTGACAGCAATGTGAATTGTTCTCCAGAGGCAGGACCATGGACAGCTCAGGGGAAACTTCTAGACTGCAGCAGAACAGCCACACCTGTCTCCAGTTGTAATTAGAGCCAAACTGCAGACAGGTGAAACCAATCAGGGCCTCTACTTAAACGTGCCCTAGGTTTTCTTTATTTGGACCCCGGCAGGTGAAGGAGTAGGAGGTTATTGGGGAGACAGAGCATACAGTGGAGAAGGACGTTTACCAGAAGAAAGGAGCTGATGATTTCAACAAGGATTAATCCCCCAAAGACCAAAATTGGAGGACCTTCCACTGGTGATGAAGTGTTTAGTCTGCTTGTTTTGAGTTGTGTATATCAGGAATTCTGCCGAAACGTAATAATAAGAAACCGGTTTAACCCTTCACTTGGACTGTGGCTTGTGTTTGTATGTATAAACCCTGCCTTACAAAGATCTTGGCGCTTAAACTGCCACATTGATGAAGAATGTGGGCAAGGCAGTGAGGATACACATACAGCCACACCAATTTTTTTCATTGGTACCGAGTGGTCAAGAGGTATCTGAAGAAAATTATGATGACGTTGATGTTTTCCTAAAGACATTTGAGCGCATAGCAGAATGACAGGCACTGGCACAGATCAAATGGGCAGGAATACTGGCTCCATTTCTTTGTTGGGATGCACAACAGGTGGGGTCTGATCTGGAAGCAACAGAAGCCAATGACTATGACACACTGACATTTTTTATTTAACGGGATTGATTTGACAACACCCAGTGAAATAGCAGCGTGCCAAATTCAAAAACAGAAATACTCATAATTCATAAATCATACAGTTGTTATACATCGGGTTAAAGATGAACTTGTTAATCCAGCCACAGTGTCAGATTTCAAAAAGGCTTTACGGCAAAAGCAAACCATGCTATTATCTGAGGACAGCACCCCATCAAACATACACATGAAAATCATAATTCAACCTGCCAGGCACAACATAAACGTCAGAAATAACTATATAATTCAAGCCTTACCTTTGAAGATGTTCTTCTGTTGGCACTCCAATATGTCCATTAAACATCACAAATGGTCCTTTTGTTCGATAAATTATGTCGTTATATCCCCCAAAATGTCAATTTATTTGGCGTGTTTGATTCTGAAAATACACCGGTTCCAACTCGCGCAACATGACTACAAAGTATCTAATAAGTTGCCTGTAAACTTGATCCAAACATTTCAAACAACTTTCCTAATCCAACTTTAGGTATTTTTAAATGTAAATAATCGATCAAATTTAAGATGGAATAAACTGTGTTCAATAACAGACGAAAACAAAGTGGAGTGATGAATGGCTACTTAATTTCTCAAAGGAAAAACATCAACCAATTTCTAAAGACTGACATCTAGTGGAAGCGATAGGAACTGCAAGCAAGTGCCTTAGAAATCTAGAGCCACATAGAAAACCCATTGAAAAGAGCGTGACCTCAATTTTTCCCCCCCTGGATGGTTTGTCCTCGGGGTTTCGCCTGCCAAATAAGTTATTTATACTCACAGACATAATTTTAACAGTTTTAGAAAGTTTAGAGTGTTTTCTATCCAAATCTACCAAATTATATGCACATCCTAACGTCTGGGCCTGAGTAGCAGGCAGTTTACTTTGGGCACACTTTTCATATGGACATGAAAATAGTGCCCCCTAGCCTGAAGAAGTTTTAACCAGGTAAAACCCATTTGAGGTTAAAAATCTCTTTTGCGAGGGTGACCTGGCAAGAAGGCAAAACAGGGAAATGGCAGTGTGTCCATAAAGCATTACAGAATAGATACAAAAGACAGTGTCACAAGTTAAAGATACAACTGAAGATTAGAAACAACTGCAGTTAACACAAACAGTGTTGTTGATCAGAGTCTTAAAAACCGGCAAAGACACTAACTCCCCTAATTTAAATCTTCTGAAGCATGTTCCAGGATGAAGGGGCATTATGTGAAAAAAATTGTTTTCCCATCTCAGTACTAGCCTTAGGAACAGACAAAGACAGCAGCGACTGTGAACGAACACCATATTGAGTAACTGATCTGGTCAGTAAAGAACAGAGATACAAAGGGAGTTGTCCCATCAATGCTTTGTACACAAGTGTCCCAGTGCTTTAGCCTCCTGGTGGAGAGAAAGGTCCATTGCATCATAGCATACAAATCACAGTGATGGGTAAGTCATCTAGCATTTATAATGCATCTTAAGCACCATGATACACTGTGTTTCAAGGTACTTTGAGGCCTGCATATAAACAATATTACCATAATCCAGCACTGATAAAGTGCTTTGAACAAGATCCTTTCTGACTAACATTGAAAAGCAAGATTTGTTCCTGTAATAGAAACCCAATTTAAACTTCAGTTTCTCGGTCAAGGTATCAATGTGCTGTTTAAAATTTAACTTTTCATCTAACCAAATCCCAAGATACTTATAGGTGACCAAATCAATTAACTGGCCTTGCAAGTGACTCCATCTGTTAACTTTCAGGGAAGAGAGAACCATAAACTTTGTTTTCCTTTCATTAAGCACGCTTCAATTGGAAAAGCTGTAAGTCCAACTGTAAGTCCTGAAAAGCCTTCTCAATATTAGACGCGCTAGAATAAATAATTGTGTCATTAGCATACAGATGGAGATTTGCAGAGTCAACAGTCTTCCCTATATCATTTATATACAGTGTAAAAAGGATCAGACCTAAAATTGAGCCCTGGCGAACTCCTTTTGTAAGCCTTTGAAACTCAGATTTCATACCCTCCTGAGCTACACACTGTGTTCTCAGAAAGGTCGTTTTGGAACCAATCCAATGCATCAACACTTAAACCAACCTTTTTTTAGTCTATACAACAGCAGGGCATGATCGACAGTGTCGAAGGCCTTCGAAAGGCAATAAAAAGTGAAACACAGTGATTTTTTTTCTTGCCCTGAGCAACTAGAATATCACCTACATCCTTACGAACCGAGTGGGCACTGGATTTTGGTGTCTCTAATGCAACGGCCGAGAATTTCTGCGGATTGTTTGTTAGACAAACATCAATAAGTGTTGACTTAGGATGTCTTTAGGATTGAGTCTTGTAACCGCATTTATAATTTGAGTAAAATGTCATGTATTACACAGTCCTCCTATGGCTTCAGAGTTTGGAGATATCCAATCCCAGTTTAAAATCACCCATGAGGACCATTTCATTTCCCCCCAACCGCGCATCAGTTCAGCCCGAGAATCCAGGGATTCTACTTTTGCAGATGGAGGTCTATAACATCCTATCAAAACACATATGTCTTTAATATACTATACGCCCCCCACCCCCCCTTTACTTTGTTGATCACATCAATAAACATTATAACCATCCAAGGCTATAGACCGATTTATAACAGATTTCTTAAACCAGGTCTCGGACAGTACTAAGACATCTGGATCAGCAGAGTGAACCCAGACTTTTATCATGTCCAATTTTGGCATCAAACTCCTTGCATTAATATGCATCAGTCCCAACCCTGATCTAGTTTTAAAATAATTTGGAGTGGGAAGTTCATCCATAGCCAATGGGCCTTGGTTTGGGTGAATGTTTCCTGACACCAAAAGCAGAAGAATAATAAAACACATTGATTTGTTTCTTCTTAAAATTTCTCTGCACTTAGATGATTTCAAATAATCCAAATTACAATCATCTGATACAACAAACACAGTTTTAGCCAGACCAAACCCTGTAGATGAGAACGTTTTATGTGCATGTCACAGTATGAGTCAAATGGTAAAACAATCAGATCCTTCTGAAAGATAAAAGCTGCTATACCATCAGTCAAAGTAGGGTTTAGCAGTATCTTTGGGTTAGGGAGATGAGATTGTTTTTGATAATTTAGACTATGCAATTTAGACTATGCAGTGTGACATAACCCATGTAGGCAGCAATTAAAACCATTTGTACAAAAATACCCATTTTAACCACTGAATCCAACAGTTCACTAAAACAAAAAGAAAACTAAATTAAAGTATACCGAGTCAATCTTTTGAAACCATGAATTCCCCCAAAATGCTCAGCTGTAGCCTAAAGGTTAAGTAGAGTTAAAAAGCAACTGTGTGTCCGAGCATTGTTGCCTTAGTTAGAATGGTCAGCACGTTCAACAGCCGCTCCAGGAATATACTGACAGGGATTTTGCCCAGTGTGTAGGTCTGGTCAATGCACCCAGTTGCATTGCAGTAGGCTACCGCACAGTGAGGCAGATGAGGTCCAGTGGCCCTGGTGGCTAGTCCACCCGGCAGGGGTATCCTGGGCTAGGAAGCCCAGCGCATCTAAACATTATTTCACAGAGCAGATACCAACCATCCGGCTTCCACTGCACAGCGGGGCAGGAGAGGAGTCCGAAGACTTCGGTAGAGTGGCGAAACACAGATAAAAACCTGACTGTCTAGGAGTATCCAAGGCTAGTCGGCCCAACGTGTTAGACCGTCAGTCACAGCACAGATGTATCCTCTCGGCTTTCAAGGAGGGCACCACACCGGCTTTATCATCTCGTGTAGAAACCAGCATATGTCAATTAACGTTTTAATTGCTTTGATCCTGTAGGATTTTAGATTTTGCCTGTTGTTTAATGACAACTCTCACAGCCTATAACGGTTTTGCTAAGTAATAAAAACTTGTAACACTTGAAACAAACAAACAGTGTGACACAATATGCTCAGCAAAACTGCGCTGCTACCATCTTAATATATCATGGTTGGGAGTCAGTGTCTCTTTGAGGGCCCAGCGGTTCAAAACTTGGACATATCAACCTGAGAAGGCACCCAGGTCACAGATGTTTGACCTGGTTCACCTAGCAAAAAAATGGCTAGAGCCCGCAACTCTCAGTACTGGGGACATCGTGGAAAGAATAGTGATTGACCACTAAATCCGGACCATACCTTACGAGCTAAAGAAGGTTGTCAGCCAGGGCAGTCCCACCACAGCGGACGGAGTGGTGGATCTTGTTGAGAGATGCCGAGCAACTGACGAACTGCTCAAACCCAGTCGTCCGGACAGGAAAAGGGAGGCCTCAAAGGAGGGGGAAGCAAGACATCCCAACTGGAGACTCCCCGGGTTTGGGAAGGAAGAATCCAAAGAGCGGATGGGGAACGTGGGCGTCAGGATCAGGGTTTCCAACCTGAAGCAAAGATGAGGAATAGAGGGGTTGACACCGACACCCGGGAGTGCTACCACTGTGGCGAAATTGGACATATCGCATGGCACTGTCCCAGGAAGGAGGAACCCATGCAGGTTGACATTTCCAATATATACCACTGCCATGTCATTTCTGCCCATATCCAAGCCCACCGCCACCCACCGCACCTCAGTCAGGTACAGGTTCAAGGGAAAGAAGTAGATGCCCTTCTAGACTCCGGGAGCATGGTTTCCCTCATCATGCCATCACTATTAACCCAGCTGCAGAGAACTGCCGCTCCAACCAGGGACATCACCTGTGTACACGGGGACACCCAAACGCAGATGTAGAGATTAACACCACCAGAGGGCGGTTCAGAGGTAACCTAGGGTTGATTTAGAACCTGCGATATCCCGTGCTACTGGATCGCAACTGCCCATATTTTCAAGAATTGTGGAAAGGACGACAGGAGATTACGATGCCAGTAATAGGGCATGCCAGGTACGAAAAGAAAATGAAGTGAAAAGAAAATGAAACCTCTACCAAAGAACTCCCTGACCTATGAAAGGAAAATTAACAAATTGGTACTTACCTGCCTGACACCCGTAGCCGACACTCGAGTTCTTTGAAGAAGGGGAAGGACACGACGAGGCAGGAAACCCAGTAGGGATAAATGGGACAGAAATGGTGGAAGAAGAGGAACAGGAAGCGAAGGGCGAGAGGCCTGGAAATTCTTATGCCCATGAGATGTAACACAGAATAGGGGAAGGTTTGGTACTGCTCAGCTAGAAAATCCCACACTACAGAACGCCAGACAGAATGTCAAGTTAATAGAAGGTTTACCTGTAAATCCTGCTAGTGTACTCACCTTTCACCAGTCCAATGATGTCACAGTGGAGCAGCTGTTGGTTTCAACCCCGTTTTTACACATACCGGCGTTAGTACTTTCGGCCACTTCCACTTCTGCCGAGAACCTGCTGGAGGAGATTACCCTTGGTATCGCCATCCCAGACCCAAGAGTTACGTGAGTTGGTTATGAAAAATAAAGATGTGGTTTCTTCCTTACCAGGACACACCCATCATATCCAACATGACATCACACCTCCGGGGATAAGGATCCATCAAAAACCTTAGTGTCAGAGGTGAAGAGAGCGTCAATAAAACAAGAAGTGGGGAAGATGTTGGAGCTGGATGTCATTGAAGAGACACACAGTGGATGGTCCAGCCCGATAGTCCTGGTGTCGAAACCAGATGATACAGTACAATTCTGTAATGACTCCCGTAAATTGAATGCCATTTTGGAATGTGATGCTTATCCCATGCCGAGAATAGATAAGTTGATTGAAAGACTTGGAAATGCCTAGTTCATCAGTACACTGGACCTAACCAAGGGGTATTGGCAGGTTCCTCTGACCGCGGCAGCTCATGAGAAGACAGCATTCTCCACTCCAGACGGTCTGTTCCAATATTGGCGACTGCCCTTTGGACTTCATGGAGACCACGCCACGTTTCAAAGGCTGATGGACCGCATTCTGTGTCCACATCAATCCTATGCTGCAGTCTACCTGGACGATGTGATAATCCACAGTCACACGTGGGAGGACCGCCTAATCAGATTAACAGCGAAACCGGCACAGTAGGTTAAAGCCTGCGCTGATCTAGTGTTTAGCCAAGCTGACATCAGCTAGCTAGCATAGCTTGGTGATAGGATAGCCAGCTGCACCTATCTAGCTGATATTGTTCTGTCAGTTATGGACAGTTTTGGGGTGTAGTGAAATAAATGCAGTAGCTTGGTGGTAGTTTTAACTAAATTCAAATCTTGGTAGTTGTAACGGTCATCTTGGTTTTCCTCCTCCTCGGATGAGGAGAGGCGAGAAGGATTGGACCAAAATGCAGCGTAGGTGGAATACATGATGATTTTAATAATAATAAATTATACGAAAATATAAGAAAATATAAGAATATACGAAAATATACTTGAGCAAACTACAAAACAATAAACGAAGTCAACAGACCTGAACAAACGAACTTACATAATAACACGAAGAACGCACGAACAGGAACAGACTACTTACACGAACGAAAACGAAACAGTCCTGTGTGGTGCGACATACACAGACACGGAAGACAATCACCCACAAACAAACAGTGAGAACAGCCTACCTTAATATGGTTCTCAATCAGAGGAAACGTCAAACACCTGCCTCTAATTGAGAACCATATCAGGCAACACATTTAACCCAACATAGAAACACATAACATAGAATGCCCACCCCAACTCACGCCCTGACCAACTAAACACATACAAAAACAATGGAAAACAGGTCAGGAACGTGACAGTAGTGTTTTCAGTAGTTAATTACTTTTTTGTCATGTAGTGGTGTAGCTAACTACTGGAACTACACACAAAAATAACATGAATTATGAATGAAGTAGGCAAGAATTGGCCTTTCTTTTTTTGACATCAGACCTGCCTAATTCTCACTTAAAACAGTTTTTTTGTGTGTAAATCTAAATGACACATTCTGTTAAAATCCGACCTCAGAGTGATCAGTTCTTGCAATTTATAGTCTATTTCAGATTTAGATATGATATATCATGAAGTAGTTTGGATGTGGGGAGTAGCTTCCCCAACACTACTAAAGTAGCTTGCTTCTTTGTTCCATTGTTTCATCACATCATATAAATACTTACTGTGAAAGAGATATCAACTATTGCGAGTCCTACAATACAATATTTGTCACGTTCCTGACCTATTTATGTTAGTTGTTATGTGTGTTAGTTGGTCAGGACGTGAGGTTGGGTGGGCATTCTATGTTTTCTGTTTCTATGTTGGTTTTGGTTTGCCTGGTATGGCTCTTGATTAGAGGCAGGTGGTTTGCGTTTTCCTCTAATCAAGAGTCATATTTAGGTAGGGCATTCTCACTGTTTGTTTGTGGGTGATTGTCTCCTGTGTCAGTATGTTTGTTCGTACCACACTGGACTGTAGCGTTTGTTTGTTTCGTTTCGTTTCGATGTCGTCTGTTTCCTGTACGTAAGTTTATGTTTAGTTATGTAAGTTTATGTTCAGGTTTCGTCAACGTCGTTTTGTTATTTTGTAGTTTGGAAAGTGTTTTGTTTCGTTTCGTGTTTTGCCATCATCGTTGTTAATAAAGATGGCTTATTTCCCAAAGCCTGCGTTTTGGTCTTCAGATCCCTCTCTCCTCACCTCATCCGAGGATGAGGAGAGCGTCACCCGTTACAGAATCACCCACCACGCTAAGACCAAGCGGCAAAGGGAAACTAAACGGAGTAAAGGACAGGAGAGAAAGGAGCAATGGACATGGGACGATGTTTTGGATGGAAAGGGTTGCTACACTTGGGAGGAGATCCTGGCTGGGAGGGATCGCCTCCCATGGGAACAGGTGGAGGCACTGAGGAGAGCAGAGGCTACCGGGGAGAGGAACCGGAGCTATGAGGGAACGCGTCTGGCACGGAAGCCAAAAAAGCCCGTAAGTAATTCCCAAAAATTTCTTGGGGGGGGGCTAGGAGATAGTGGGCCAAGGGCAGGTAGGAGACCTGCGCCCACTTCCCAGGCTTACCGTGGAGAGCGGGAGTACGGGCAGGCGCCGTGTTACGCAGTAGAGCGCACGGTGTCTCCTGTACGAGTGCATAGCCCGGTGCGGGTTATTCCACCTCCCCGCACTGGGAGGGCTAGATTGGGTATTGAGCCAGGTGTCATGAGGCCGGCTCAACGCGTCTGGTCTCCAGTGCGTCTCCTCGGGCCGGCATACATGGCACCGGCCTTACGCATGGTTTCTCCGGTTCGCCTACATAGGCCGGTGCGGGTTATTCCACCTCCCCGCACTGGTCGGGCAACCGGGAGCATTCAACCAGGTAAGGTTGGGCAAGCTCAATGCTCAAGAGTGCCAGTACGCCTCCACGGTCCGGTATTTCCGGCACCACCTCCCCGCCCCAGCCTAGTACCTACAGTGTATACACTACGCACTAGGCTACCAGTGCGTATCCTGAGCCCTGTTCCTCCTCCACGCACTCTCCCTGTAGTGCGTGTATCTAGCCCGGTGCCTCCAGTTCCGGGCCCACGCACTAAGCTACCTGTGCGTCTCCAGAGCCCTGAACCCACTGTATCTTCTCCCCCTACTAATCCTGATGTGCTTGTCCTCAGCCCGGTGTCAACAGTGCCGGTACCACGCATCAGGGATAGAGTAGGCTTTGAGAATACAGTGTGCCCTGTCCCTACTCCCCGCACTAGTAGGAAGGTGCTTATCATTAGCACGGTGCCTCCAGTTCCGGCACCACGCACCAGGTCTACAGTGCGCCATATCCGGCCAGAGCCATCCGTCTCACCAGCGCCATCTGAGCCATCCGTCTCCCCAGCGCCATCTGAGCCATCCGTCTCCCCAGCGCCATCTGAGCCATCCGTCTCCCCAGCGCCATCTGAGCCATCCGTCTCCCCAGCGCCGTCTGAGCCATCCGTCTGCCAGGAGCCTGCAAAGCCGCCCGTCTGCCATGAGCCTACAGAGCCGTCAGCCAGACAGGAGCCGCTAGAGCCATCAGCCAGACAGGAGCCGCTAGAGCCGTCAGCCAGACAGGATCTGCCAGAGCCGCCAACCAGACAGGATCTGCCAGAGCCGCCAACCAGACAGGATCTGCCAGAGCCGCCAACCAGACAGGATCTGCCAGAGCCGCCAACCAGACAGGATCTGCCAGAGCCGCCAACCAGACAGGATCTGCCAGAGCCGCCAGCGAGCCATGAGCAGCCAGAGCCGTCAGAGAGCCATGAGCAGCCAGAGCCGTCAGAGAGCCATGAGCAGCCAGAGCCGTCAGAGCGCCATGAGCAGCCAGAGCCGTCAGAGCGCCATGAGCGTCGAGAGCCGTCAGCCTGCCATGAGCGTCGAGAGCCGTCAGCCTGCCATGAGCGTCGAGAGCCGTCAGCCTGCCATGAGCGTCGAGAGCCGTCAGCCTGCCATGAGCGTCGAGAGCCGTCAGCCTGCCATGAGCGTCGAGAGCCGTCAGCCAGCCATGAGCGTCGAGATTCGTCAGTCAGCCATGAGCTGCCCTTCAGCCTGAAAAGGCTAAATACCCAGAACTGCCCATCAGTCCAGAGCTGTCTCTCTGTCCGGAGCTGCCTTTCAGTCCGGAGTTGCCCCTCTATCCTGATCTCCCTCTCTATCTTCATCTACCTCTATATTCTTATCTATCCCTCTATCTTGATTTATCTCTCTGTCCCGGTGTTATCCTTATTAGGTATATTATTAAGAGAATTGTGTGGGGGAGAAAAGAGGGTGGACATTCTTGGAGGGAGGAAGTTAGGATGGATTATGGTGGGGTGGGAACCGCGCCCGGAGCCTGAGCCACCACCGTGGTTAGATGCCCACCCAGACCCTCCCCTAGACTTTGTGCTGGTGCGTCCGGAGTTCGCACCTTGTGGGGGGGGTACTGTCACGTTCCTGACCTATTTATGTTAGTTGTTATGTGTGTTAGTTGGTCAGGACGTGAGGTTGGGTGGGCATTCTATGTTTTCTGTTTCTATGTTGGTTTTGGTTTGCCTGGTATGGCTCTTGATTAGAGGCAGGTGGTTTGCGTTTTCCTCTAATCAAGAGTCATATTTAGGTAGGGCATTCTCACTGTTTGTTTGTGGGTGATTGTCTCCTGTGTCAGTATGTTTGTTCGTACCACACTGGACTGTAGCGTTTGTTTGTTTCGTTTCGATGTCGTCTGTTTCCTGTACGTAAGTTTATGTTTAGTTATGTAAGTTTATGTTCAGGTTTCGTCAACGTTGTTTTGTTATTTTGTAGTTTGGAAAGTGTTTTGTTTCGTTTCGTGTTTTGCCATCATCGTTGTTAATAAAGATGGCTTATTTCCCAAAGCCTGCGTTTTGGTCTTCAGATCCCTCTCTCCTCACCTCATCCGAGGATGAGGAGAGCGTCACCCGTTACAATATTCTAGAACTGACTAGTTGTGTCTCGTCTTGTCTATCCTTATGTCCGCTGTTAGATCTTTTCCTGGGAGCCAAATCCCAGAACGAAATATCCCTGCAGGTGTAGGCCACCAGTGGACATTGCACAAACCATAGAAATAGAATGAATTCTATTTCTACGTCACAAAGATCACCCAGCTTGTGTGTAGATACATCTACAACAAATCGATGGATGTGTTCGTGTTACAAAGACAAAACCTTTTCTGCTGGAAATATCATATTACTTATAAAGACACTTTACCTAACAAATCAAAATCAGTTGTGTGTTGAGTACAACTTCAACTGTCTAACCAGAACTCAAATGGCATTTCGATTCCAATGCACAGCTCCCTGGGTGAGGCTCTGTCTTCAAGTCTCCAGTGGGTGATGTCCCTTTCATCTATGTCATTTATTACAGGTTATGGACATGTGCAGTCAGGTGGCAGGAGGGGTGGAGTGCATGACACTCCATCCTAGATATGACAGAGTTTGCCTCTGTCACGTTCCTGACCTTATTTCCTTTATTTTGTCTTTGTTTAGTATGGTCTGGGCGTGAGTTGGGGTGGGCATTCTATGTTATGTGTTCGTCTTCGTTTAAATAAACGTGATTATGTCTTTAAACTACGCTGCATATTGGTCCGATCCTTGCTCCTCTTCAGATGAGGAGAAAGACGAGCGTTACAGCCTCTTAGGTCCAGCAGGCAGAGTTCAATAACTAGATGCAGGAGGATGGCACTCTTCTCATACTGAGTAGCCTACAGAGTAATATGAGAAAAATACAATTGCTGAACTTATGTAGATATTTTAAACAAAGTGTTTTGATAACTTTCAAGTGTAACAGTTTCATGTAGAATAAATCATCCTTCACATAATACTGTAGAAGCAGTAATTATGCTAATATAACAATGTGCAAATATTAAACTTGTCTTTTATTGTCATTCACATTGAAAAGTTATAGATGTGTCTGGTATCATTTTAATGCAGAGTACAAAATCTTTCCTAATTCAGACATCAGTATCAAACTATCTTTCTGTCAGAGGACTCCATGACCAAGCCTCACTTCTGTCCTCCATCTGTAGAAAAACAAGATAGAGTTGATGAGTGACACATGTATTGAAAGGGTGGGGTTATATTGTCTGTATATTCAGTTTGGCTGTCTGTAAATTCTGTTAATTTAGTCAAATTCCTCTACATGCAAATGTATTTGGTGAATAAAGGTGATTCTGATATTACTAAACACTTGTGATGTCCTGTCTTATTAGTAATCATCTTTCGTCCCTTCTGACGTTTTTGTCAGTGGCAGTAGACCAGCTCTAGATCCTCTCGTCACAGATACTGGTCATGAAAGAGCCTGCCTTACAGATACAAGCCAGCTTCTATGACAGAAAGAGAGGGGGGGGAGTAAGACTGTCACCATACAGTCATGGAATCCAACAGTAAATACACGGTTGGACATAGCCAATCAGAGATTGTGATTCACAACTAATTCACAAGGCACATGTGCCAGCATGGCACTGACTGGTTGGCATTACTCACCCTGGCCCAGGAGTAGTTCATTGCAGCACCATGTATATGGGGGCACCTCCTTACAACATACAAGACACAAACACACACAGCACTGATTACATTATTAATGGTGGTCCTGTCCTCCCTTACTCTGAATAGGTACTGGTATCTGGCCACTGCCTCCTTATCTGGTGAACTGTCATCATTATTTATGCATAGAAAATACACAATAATGTTGTTGCTTGTTGGCATTGTTTTAGGGGTTAGCTGAAGCCCTCAAATGCTAGCTAGCTATTTTGCTTGATTAATCAGCAGAACCTTACAGTAGCGAGCCAGTTTGAGTTTAAACATTATTTGAAAACAAGGTGGCAACATGCATCAAACATAGCTAGCTAGCTGCATCAAACCTGTCTTCAGGTCCAATGTTAGCCATGCAAATCTTCCTCTCACATTAGACATTATGGAGAGGCTATGTATTAAACTAGTTAGCTACATTACAGTATCATAGACAAGTATCATAGCGACATATCCTATCAAAATAATGACATGTAGCTAGCTAGCTATAAACAAGACTTAGCTACAGTACTTACCAAGAGATTTGATGAAAGATGAAATCCATATCCTGGCCATCTGCCCAAGATTGTTGAACAACTTTTATGGAAGCCCATTTTCACTCCTATTTGTCGAGCTAAATGTGTGTGCGTTGCAGCAGTGATGGAGGGGGAAAATATATAGTTACATATCTAGATATTTTTTCTGACAATATATCATATCATTTTGACTATCACAATATTATTTTTGCGCTAGTCAGCTATACCTGCACCAAAACTTTTTTCCTTCATAGCTTGTTCTCCATCTTAAAAATAAATAGGGAGCCAATTTGTTTTCAGCACTTTTATTTCCATGACTTCATGGGCAGTGGTTGAAAAAGTAGTCAAAGTAAAGACACCTTAATATAAAATGACTTAAGTAAAAGTGAAAGTCACCCAGTAAAATACTACTTGAGTTTTAAATACACTTAAGTATCAAACGGAAATGTAATTGCTAAAATATACTTAAGAATCAAAAGTAAAAGTATAAATTATTTAAAATTCCTTATATTACAGTTTTTTTGGATTGCTTACACACTAAAATTAAAAGTAGTACACTATTAGCAAAACCTTACACTCAAGAAGCAAAACATTAGCCCATATTTGCACAACTATAAGCACATTGTCAACCTCACACTTGTTGCAAAACTCTACACACAGTGATTTGCAAAACACTAAACACACTTAACATACATTACACACAAAAATCTATCATGAAGTCATGTCCTTGCAATACCAAAGCACTGACTGTCAAAATACCACACCGTCCAACCAATTGGTTCAACACAGTCATCAGGTGAGCAAACACTCGTTTGCTTAATTGTAGACACACCAATCAGGTGTATAAGCACTATAAAAAGCACCAGGTGAGTTCATCGGTCTTCAAGCACAATGGAAAGAGTCAGAGAAAGAGTAAGACGAGGAGGAGGACGAGGACGAGGACGACGAGGAGAACGAGGAGGAGGACGAGGAGGAGAACGAGGAGGACGAGGAGAAGGAGGAGGAGGAGGAAGAGGAAGAGGAAGACAAGAAGGTGCTCAAAGAGGACCGAATCTGACAAATGAGATCCACGCAACACTGGTTGACCATGTTGTCAACCACGGCCTGACGCTGAGGGAGGCTGGACTGCGAGTACAGCCAAATTTAAGCCGATATACAGTGTCAAGTGTGATGAGAACATTTCGACTGGAAAATAGGTATTGTAAAAATATCATCATATCAAAAACATCTGCACGGTTTCAGTAACTGCTTACAGTACTGTATTCTATGCACTATCAGCACTTCTGTTACCTTTTCCTGTGAAATTACTGTACTATTGTATACTGTTTTTTTTCTACATAGGATTGAGGGTCAGGGACGACAAGGGGGAAGGCCTCCTATGTTCACAGAACAGCAAGAGAGGGAGATGGCATTGTTGGCCAAAACCATGTTTACTATAACACTCAAGCAGCTCCAAGCTAACATTGTCAATAACCACGCCATTTTCAACGATATCCATCAGGTCTCAACATCAACACTGGCACGCATTCTAAAAAAAACAACATATTCAAATGAAGCAAATTTATCGAGTGCCTTTCGAGCGCAATTCCGAAAGGGTGAACCGACTGCGGCATGATTTTTTTAATTTTTTTTATTTAACCTTTATTTAACCAGGTAGGCAAATTGAGAACACGTTCTCATTTACAATTGCGACCTGGCCAAGATAAAGCAAAGCAGTTCGACACATACAACAACACATAGTTACACATGGAGTAAAAACAAACATATAGTCAATAATACAGTGAAAAAAAAAAATAAGTCTATATACAATGTGAGCAAGTGAGGTGAGATAAGGGAGGTGAAGACAAACAGATATATTTTTTTAAATAAATAAAAATATAAAAAGGCCATGGAGGCGAAGTGAGTACAACACAGCAAGTAAAATAAAAACTAAAAAAACACTGGAATGGTTGGTTTGCATTGGAAGAAAGTGCAAAGTAGAGACAGAAATAATGGGGTGCAAAGGAGCAAAATAAATAAATAAATACAGTAGGTAAAGAGGTAGTTGTTTGGGCTAAATTGTAGATGGGTTATGTACAGGTGCAGTAATCTATGAGCTGCTCTGACAGCTGGTGCTTAAAGCTAGTGAGGGAGATAGGTGTTTCCAGTTTCAGAGATTTTTGTAGTTCGTTCCAGTCATTGGCAGCAGAGAACTGGAAGGAGAGGCGTCCAAAGGAAGAATTGGTTTTGGGGGTGACTAGAGAGATATACCTGCTGGAGCGCGTGCTACAGGTAGGTGCTGCTATGGTGACCAGCGAGCTGAGATAAGGGGGGACTTTACCTAGCAGGGTCTTGTAGATGACCTGGAGCCAGTGGGTTTGGCGACGAGTATGAAGCGAGGGCCAGCCAACGAGAGTGTACAGGTCGCAGTGGTGGGTAGTATATGGGGCTTTGGTGACAAAACGGATGGCACTGTGATAGACTGCATCCAATTTATTGAGTAGGGTTTTGGAGGCTATTTTGTAAATGACATCACCGAAGTCGAGGATTGGTAGGATGGTCAGTTTTACAAGGGTATGTTTGGCAGCATGAGTAAAGGATGCTTTGTTGTGGAATAGGAAGCCAATTCTAGATTTGACTTTGGATTGGAGATGTTTGATGTGGGTCTGGAAGGAGAGTTTACAGTCTAACCAGACACCTAGGTATTTGTAGTTGTCCACATATTCTAAGTCAGAGCCGTCCAAAGTAGTGATGTTGGACAGGCGGGCAGGAGCAGGCAGCGATCGGTTGAAGAGCATGCATTTGGTTTTACTTGTATTTAAGAGCAGTTGGAGGCCACGGAAGGAGAGTTGTATGGCATTGAAGCTCGCCTGGAGGGTTGTTAACACAGTGTCAAAAGAAGGGCCAGAAGTATACAGAATAGTGTCGTCTGCGTAGAGGTGGATCAGAGAATCACCAGCAGCAAGAGCGACATCATTGATGTAAACAGAGAAGAGAGTCGGTCCAAGAATTGAACCCTGTGGCACCCCCATAGAGACTGCCAGAGGCCCGGACAACAGACCCTCCGATTTGACACACTGAACTCTATCAGAGAAGTAGTTGGTGAACCAGGCGAGGCAATCATTAGAGAAACCAAGGCTGTCGAGTCTGCCAATGAGGATGTGGTGATTGACAGAGTCAAAAGCCTTGGCCAGGTCAATGAATACGGCTGCACAGTATTGTTTCCTATCGATGGCGGTTACGATATCGTTTATGACCTTGAGCGTGGCTGAGGTGCACCCATGACCAGCTCTGAAACCAGATTGCATAGCGGAGAAGGTGTGGTGTGATTCGAAATGGTCGGTAATCTGTTTGTTGACTTGGCTTTCGAAGACCTTAGAAAGGCAGGGTAGGATAGATATAGGTCTGTAGCAGTTAGGGTCAAGGGTGTGTCCCCCTTTGAAGAGGGGGATAACCGCAGCTGCTTTCCAATCTTTGGGGATCTCAGACGACACGAAAGAGAGGTTGAAGAGGCTAGTAATAGGGGTGGCAACAATTTCAGCAGATAGTTTTAGAAAGAAAGGGTCCAGATTATCTAGCCCGGCTGATTTGTAAGGGTCCAGATTTTGCAGCTCATTAAGAACATCAGCTGACTGTATTTGGGAGAAAGAGAAATGGGGAAGGCTTGGGCGAGTAGCAGAGGGGAGGGCAGTGCTGTTGTCCGGGGTAGGGGTAGCCAGGTGGAAAGCATGGCCAGCCGTAGAAAAATGCTTATTGAAATTCTCAATTATAGTGGATTTGTCGGTGGTGACAGTGTTTCCTATCTTCAGAGCGGTTGGAAGCTGGGAGGAGGTGTTCTTATTCTCCATGGACTTTACGGTGTCCCAGAACTTTTTTGAATTTGTGTTGCAGGAAGCAAATTTCTGCTTGAAAAAGCTAGCCTTGGCTGTTCTAACTGCCTGTGTATATTGGTTTCTGGCTTCCCTGAAAAGTTGCATATCACGGGGGCTGTTCGATGCTAATGCAGAACGCCATAGGATGTTTTTCTGTTGGTTAAGGGCAGTCAGGTCAGGAGAGAACCAAGGGCTATATCTGTTCCTGGTTCTAAATTTCTTGAATGGGGCATGCTTATTCAAGATGGTGAGGAAGGCATTTTAAAAAAATGACCAGGCATCCTCTACTGACGGGATGAGATCAATATCCTTCCAGGATACCCCGGCCAGGTCGATTAGGAAGGCCTGCTCGCTGAAGTGTTTCAGGGAGCGTTTGACAGTGATGAGTGGAGGTCGTTTGACCGCTGACCCATTACGGATGCAGGCAATGAGGCAGTGATCGCTGAGATCTTGGTTGAAAACATCAGAGGTGTATTTGGAGGGCAAGTTTGTTAGGATGATATCTATGAGGGTACCCGTGTTTACGGAATTGGGGTGGTACCTGGTAGGTTCATTGATAATTTGTGTGAGATTGAGGGCATCAAGCTTAGATTGTAGGGTGGCTGGGGTGTTGAGCATGTTCAAATTTAGGTCGCCTAGCAGCACGAGCTCTGAAGATAGATGGGGGGCAATCAGTTCACATATAGTGTCCAGAGCACAGCTGGGGGCAGAGGGTGGTCTATAGCAGGCGGCAACGGTGAGAGACTTGTTTTTAGAGAGGTGGATTTTTAAAAGTAGAAGTTCAAATTGTTTGGGAACAGACCTGGATAGTATAACAGAACTCTGCAGGCAGTCTTTGCAGTAGATTGCAACACCGCCCCCTTTGGCCGTTCTATCTTGTCTGAAAATATTGTAATTGGGGATAAAAATGTCTGAATTTTTGGTGGTCTTTCTAAGCCAGGATTCAAACACGGCTAAAACATCCGGGTTGGTAGAGTGTGCTAAAGCAGTGAACAAAACAAACTTAGGGAGGAGGCTTCTAATGTTAACATGCATGAAGCCAAGGCTATTACGTTTACAGAAGTCATCAAAAGAGAGCGCCTGGGGAATAGGAGTGGAGCCAGGTACTGCAGGGCCTGGATTCACCTCTACATCACCAGAGGAACAGAGGAGAAGTAGGATAATGGTACGGCTAAAAGCTATGAGAATTGGTCGCCTAGAGCTACTAGAGCAGAGAGTAAAAGGAAGTTTCTGGGGGCGATAAAATAGTTTGAAGGAATAATGTACAGACAAAGGTATGGTAGGATGTGAATACAGTGGAGGTAAACCTAGGTATTGAGTGATGATGAGAGAGATCTTGTCTCTAGAAACATCATTGAAACCAGGTGATGTCATCGCATATGTGGGTGGTGGAACTGAGAGGTTGGATATGGTATAGAGAGCAGGGCTAGAATCTCTACAGTGAAGTAAGCCAATAAACACTAACCAGAACAGCAATGGACAAGGCATATTTACGTTAAGGAGAGGCATGCTTAATCGAGTGATCAGTAAGGGTCCAGTGAGTAGAGGTTGGTTGGGGTCGTGGCGATCCAGACAGCTGGCCGGGTATATGGCTATCGGTAGCAGCATAGGATGGAGGTCTGTTTGTAGATACCTCGTGCGTTTCCGTCGGTAGGTTCCGTGTAGTGGGGTTTTGTTCAGATAGCAGCCGATAAGACAGCTAACGATTAGCGGGCCTCAGGTGAGCGTTCAGGTAACGTCGGGACGGAGGTGCCGGTTGGATAAATCCCTCGGGCAGATAACGTCGGCAGTCAGTCGTGAAGGCCCGGTGGGGTTCCGTATCTGCAGCAGCAACAAAAGAAACGGGTCCGGATGGTGATGGAACTCCTCAGCTGGCTAGCTCCAGCATGATTTGAGTTTGCTCCGGGGTCGACGTAAGCCAATAGTCACACGGTATGCAGCTAGCTAGCTGCGAAATCAAGGGGCAAGTGTCCAGAGCCTGCGGTTGGAATCCGGGGAAACTGAGAGAAAAAAAGTCCCGGAATGCTCCGGTCCGAGTCGCGTTGCACAAAAGTGCCGGTAGATTATCGAGCTAAAGGAATAGCTGATGACCGCAAAACGTGGGCAGCTGAAACACCAACGCTAGCCAGCAAACCGGCTAATTTCGGGGCAGCTACAGATTAGCTTCTGGCTAGCTATCGGAGTAGCTTCTGGTTAGCTTTCAGGCTAGCTTCTGAATTAGCCCCTGGCTATCTTCCACGATGGATTTTCAGATTGAGGTAAATAATACTTATTGTAATTGGTGAAGCGGGTTGCAGGAAAGCTTTTGCAAGAAAGCTTTTGTAGTTGAGTTCTTGGATAATAAAATAAATAAAAGATATGTGAAGAAAAGGTGTAAATATATATACAGGACACGACACGACAATACGGAAAAGACGTCTGAACTGCTAAGCCACCTTGGAGTCCAGAGGTATGTATTCACTTTAGCAGTGTGATCTTGCATACTGTCTCATAATCTTTTACTGTACTGTAATATGTATACTAGATCTACACTGAACTACACAATTTTGCCTGACACTGTTTTTCTTAGAGTTTTACGAATGGATGGAGAGGAGATCCAGCATGAGTTCATTTACGTAGATGAGGCTGGGTTCAACCTGACGAGAACACGATGTCTAGTTATTTTGTTTATTTTTGGGGGGGATTTTACAATACGTAAAGTGACGTTTGGTTACAGTATTATGAATCTCCATGTCAACATTTTGGCCGTGTTGAGAAATAAATGAGTTTCTTCAGTCTGCAACATTGGTCTTGTGTAGTGTTTGGTGAATTGACATTATATTTGTACTTTGTTGATAGTAGCCTACTCTAATCATAGGGAAGTAGAAGTGATAAAAGTGTTTTAGGTTTATCACAGCAGAGTGTAACTCGTGCAAACAGAGTATAGTAATGTGAAACGTGTGTGTTTCATATGGTAACAAAGTGTGGTTTTTAAAAAGAAGTGTATAGTTTCTACAAGAGTGTTTAATTTTGCAAAGGATCTGTAGTGTTTTGCTAATTGGGTGTGTGGTTGTGCTAATTGTGTGTAGTGTTTTGAAAACACGGGCCCTGTTTTGAAAATCGTGCTTAAGCAATCAAAAAAAACTGTAAGCAAACCAGACAGCATGGTTATCTAGTTTTTTAAATTTACGGATAGCCAGGGGCACACTCCAACACTCAGACATAATTTACAAACAAAGCATTTGTGTTTAGTGAGTCTGCAAGATCAGATACAATAGGGATGACCAGGGATTTTCTCTTTAAGTGCGTGAATTAGACCATTTTCCTGTCCTGCTAATCATTCAGAATGTAACGAGTACTTTTGGGTGTCAGGGAAAATGTATGGAGTAAAAAGTACATTATTTTCTTCAGGAATGTAGTGAAGTAAAAGTACAAGTCATCAAAAATATAAATAGTAATGTACAGATACTCAAAAAAATACTTTAGTACTTTAAAGTATTTTTACTTAAAAGTACTTTACACCACTGCTCATGGGTCTCGCTTGTCCCTCTGCAGCAGGTTGGAACATCGAGTCGCAATACATATAGAATTGGTTGAATCCCAATACATATTGTATCGGCAGCTAAGTATCATGATAATATTGTATTGTGAGGTTCCTGGCAATTCCCTGCCCTAATATTGGGCATCATTGGCAAAAGTGGGCTTGCTAGTAATCCATACCCAACCCTCCAGGAAGTCGTGATGAACTCTACGTTTTTGACAAGACTGACTTTATGACCAAAATTATCCTATTTACACTTTGTAGTCAATTTTGATACTAGAGTGAATGCATCTGACTTATATCGAGGTGACATAGAAGAAACTTATCTGGTTTTAAACGGCCTAACGGGCAGTTGACCATTGATTGTTTAGGCGGTTGTGTCCTTGGGCGGATCTTGTTCTGTCCGTGTCTACCTGTCTCCTGTTCTTTTCTCCTCTGTTTTGTCTGTTTGAAAGGCTTCTATTATTCTACTTCTAAGGTTTCTATCTCCCTGAGTGGAAACACTTTTGAGGTGGGGGACCTACTGGTACCTACCTATTCAGTAACAATGTTTGTCAACACTGTATCAAGGACATTGAAATAACAATGAAACTACGTTGAAACAACTAATATTGTTGACCATTTTCACCAGCCGTGGGCCAACAGTATTTGCCTGGAGGGTTGTTATTCTTTCACTGCTATGTCTCTATTTATTGTTTTGTCAACAGCTAGGACACCAGGTCGGGAAACACTATCTATTTGAAATTCTCACAAATGGATGCTAGGTTTGCTGAGTTCAAGCTAATAAGCATAGTATTAGGTAAGGACATGATGCCTATTTGATGCACCTGCCCTCTGAAGTGGATACTTTCAAAAGTCTCCAACTCATGCTCAGTCACAACAAAGTGTTGAGTATCTGCCAGAGGATTATACTACGACTAAAGCTAGATCTTTTCAGGATTTTATGAAGCTAGCCAGCTTCAGTTAGCTTCACATTCCAGCTCAGGCTTCATCCATACTACGAAGGTGGATATTGATCATGCAGCTACCACTAACTCAAGCAGGCTTGTAACCGCATGTGCATGTCGCACATGGCTAGTCAAATGCCTAACTATTCATTGAGACAATGCTGAACCATCAATCCATGGGTGAGTCAGTGCCACATTTTAATTTCTGCCGAAATAAACATGAAAGAAAAGTTATCTTGGAAATTCAGCAGGCTATGCAGTGAAATAGGTGCCGTTTTCTTTTAGTATTATCTTTGATGTGCTTTGGCATTATCAATGCACAAGCGCCTTTCCCCCACAGGTTTATCGATTCAAATCATTTACTGTGCATGAACCTTCAAATGCATCGTGCCATTACTAAATGTGTAATGTGATAATTATTATAATGACTAGTTTGAACAACAACATTTTGATTAATAAAATATTTAATCAGTCATCTTCCTCAAATTAAGGTGCTGATGACGCAATCTTTCAGAGAGGAAGGGAATCTGATTTCCTTGGTCCTTAATTTGTTCGATTTTTTTGTAAGATATGTTTGTATATTGTGTTGTAATTGTTGTTAATCAAAATATTTAATTGGTCCTCAACTCGCGGCTCTGTCATTTTCATTCAGGGAAAGTGGAGTTAGCCGTGAGTTAGCCTGCCAAGGAGCATGTTAGTTCTGAAGGATTCTTTGCCATATAAATGTACCTGGCTAAAAGGTGAGCAGCTTTCATATGGCCGGTTATCCCGAGTTGAACTCAGAGTTGACTAAAGTTACCTCGCTAACTCCTCAAACCTGCTTAGTAGTATAGGGCTCAGGTGGTTGTGTTATTTAAAGCTACTGATGCATTAGCCTGTCTTTGATCTGTCTGTGTCACTGTGATATTTCACATGTCTGGCCATCCTGCTGTCGTCTCGGAGAACAGAGTATGAAAAATTCATGCAAGCAATAAGTGCTCTCTGAGTGAGAAATGACACAAATTCCATTCTCAAATAAAATTAAATTAAATGTTATTTGTCATATGCGTCGAAATGCTTACTTACAAGCCAAAGGAAATTGAAGCTCTCAACCTGCTCCACTACAGCCCCGTCGATGAGAATGTGGGCGTGCTCTGTCCTCCTTTTCCTGTAGTCCACCATCAGCTCCTTTGTCTTGATCACGTTGCGGGAGAGGTTGTTGTCCTTGCACCACATGGTCAGGTCTCTGACCTCCTCCCTATAGGCTGTCTCATTGTTGTCAGTGATCAGGCCTACCACTGTTGTGTCATCAGCAAACTTAATGATTATGTTGGAGTTGTACCTGGCCGTGCAGTCATGAGTGAACAGGAAGTACAGGAAGGGACTGAACACGCACCCCTGAGGGGCCCCTGTGTTGAGGATCAGCGTGGTGGATGTGTTGTTACCACCTGGGGGTGGCCCGTCAGGAAGTCTAGGATCCAGTAGCAGAGGGAGGTGTTTAGTCCCAGGGTCCTTAGCTTAGTGATGAGCTTTGAGGGCACTATGGTGTTGAACACTAAGCTGAAGTCAATGAATATCCTTCTCACATAGGTGTTCATTTTGTCCAGGTGGGAAAGGGCAGTGTGGAGTGCAATAGAGATTGCATCATCTGTGGATCTTTTGGTGTATGCAAATTGGAGTGGGCTTTGGGTTTCTGGGATAATGGTGTTGATGTGAGCCATGACCAGCCTTTCAAATCACTTCATGGCTATAGACGTGAGTGCTACGGCTCGGTAGTCATTTAGGCAGGTTACCTTAGTGTTCTTGGGCACAGGGACTATGGTGGTCTGCTTGAAACATGTTGGTATTACAGATTCAGACAGGGAAAGGTTGAAAATGTCATTGAAGGCACTTGTCAGTTTGTCAGCGCTTGCTAGGAGCACACGTCCTGGTAATCCGTCTGACCCAGCGGGCTTGTGAATGTTTATATGTTTTAAGCTTTTAATCACATCGGCTGCAGAGAGCGTGATCACACAGTCATCCGGATCAGCTGATGGTCTCATGCATGTTTCAGTGTTACTTGCCTCGAAGCAAGTATAGAAGTTACTTAGCTCATCTGGTAGGCTTGTGTCACTGGGCAGCTCTCGGGTGTGCTTCCCTTAGTAATCTGTAATATTTTGCAATCCCTGCCACATCCGACGAGCGTCGGAGCTGTCATAGTACAATTCAATCTTATTCCTGTATTGACGCTTTGCCTGTTTGATGATTTGTCGGAGAGCATAGCGGGATTTCTTATAAGCTTCCAGGTTAGGGTCCCGCTCCTTGAAAGCGGCAGCTCTACCCTTTAGCTCTGTTTATTTCACTTTTATTTAACCAGGTAGGCCAGTTGAGAACGAGTTCTCATTTACAACTGCGACCTGGCCAAGATAGAACAAAGCAATGCGACACAAACAACACAGAGTTACACATGGGATAAATAAACGTATAGTCAGTAACACAATAGAAAGTCTATATACAGTGTGTGCAAATGTAGTAAGATTAGGGATGTAAGGCAATAAATAGGCCATAGTGGCGAAATAATTCTGTGCGAACGTTGCCTGTCATCCATGGCTTCTGGTTGGGGTGTGTATGTACAGTCACTGTGGGTACGACGTCCTCAATGCACTTATTGATAAAGCCAATGACTGATGTGGTGTACTCCTCAATGCCACCGGAAGAATATCAGAACATATTCCAGTCTGTGCTAGCAAAACAGTCCTGTAGTTTAGCATCTGCTTCATCTGACCACTTTTTTATAGACTGAGTCACGGGTGCTTCCTGCTTAAATAAAGCAGGAATCAGGAGGATAGAGTTATGGTCAAATTTGCAAACGGAGGTCAAGGGAGAGCTTTGTACGCGTCTCTGTGTGTTGAGTAAAGGTGGTTTAGAATTGTTTTCCCAAATTCATCGGCCACCAGGATCGCCGCCTCTGGGTGAGAGTTTTCCTGTTTGCTTATGGCGGAATACGGCTCATTGAGTGCGGTTTCAGTGCCAACTTCGGTCTGTGGTGGTATGTATAAACAGCTACGAAAAATACAGATGAAAACTCTTTAAGTAGATAGTGTGGTGTACAGCTTATCATGAGATACTCAACCTCAGGCGAGCAAAACTTTGAGACTTCTTTAGATATTGTGCACCAGCTGTTGTTTACATAAATGCATAGGCCCAGCCCCGTGTCTTACCAGAGGCTGCTGTCTGTCTTTCCGATGGAGTGTATAACCCGCAAGCTGTATGTTCTTAATGTCGTTGTTCATGTGAAACATGAGATATTACAGTTTTTAATGTCCCGTTGGTAGGATATACATGCTTTCTGATTCTGATCTTCTCAATACAAACTCCCTACTATCTGATTCTCCATTGGTTGTTGAATGCCAAGTTCTTATAGCAGTGTTCCCATTCTGATGGTTTCTTTGGTGGTGATTGGGTGAACTGTGTTCTTCTGTCCCAGGTGATGGTTCAGCAGGTGGGGCTGAGTGCAGGTATATCCTGGCATTTGTGAGCGGGTTCTTCGTGGCAGTGCCAGTCACCATTACTGTTCTGGACCGCTTTGCCTATGTAGCACGAGTGGAGGGAGCGTCAATGCAGGTGAGACTCTCTCTCTGTCTCTTTCTCTTTCTCTACCCCCCATCAATTCCTTCTGATCTTATTGTACTTTTCCAAAGCCCAATTCCCTTTGTAGCATAGGTAATGGAATCTTGGCATCAATCAAACCGTAAAGAGAGAGAGGGAGAGGTTCTCTTTTATAATGGAAAATATTGGCCTCACCTCACCTCACTTGTTTTCAACCTCTATTTTTAATGCAAGTCATAAATACTCAAACCCATGTTTCATTCAGCTGTCAAACAGAGTTAATCTAGAGGTATACACATGTAGCTATACAGGTATCAAGGTAAGGCAGTCAGGCAAATATGACCCATTGGTTTCACCGCATTGGCTGGGTCTTGTCCTCTGTGTTCAGTGTTGGACGGCAACTTCAGCCTCTTGGGAAAGGTTGACTCGAGAATCTATACAGCGCAATAGCCTTGTAACAATGGAACTGAAGGGACTTGTAGGAGCTCCATCACTGATGAAAGAAATCTGAATTTCTATGGAACAATAATTGAAATTCCTAAATAAAGACATGTTTCAGTCAAGTCAAATTAAAATGTCAGTCCACAGTTCTTGTTTCCTTTGTACCATCCCTCATGACGTCCAATTACAAATAGTTAATTTGTATTTATATGTTTTTCTAAGTAAGACATCGTGAAATGTAACAACTAATTGTGAAGATGGTTATTGATCTCTATCCTCTCATCCTATACTACTACTTAGTGAATCAATACGTTCACATGCTGAATTCGGTTTCCACTGTTGGAGTTAAATTTGCGTAGACAGACAGTTGCTTTACTTTGCCTCTCCTCCTACAAGGCTGCTACAGTCCTCACAAAACCCTTTGTCTTGCCTTAGGTTGCCTGCAGCATGAGATTGAATTGTTGACCAGACAGTCTTATTTTATTAAACTTTCCAGTGTTATTGTTTTTCAGTTTTTATCAATTCTAGGGTGCTTTCCAGCTAGCAAGCTAGACAATACAGCATGTAATATGGTAAAATATGACTAAAAGTGAAAACGACAACGTATCCAACTGTAACAGAAACATTCCGCGACTGGCAGCACTCGTAGGAATATTTATTTTCAGCAGACAGATAAGAGATATTCTGTCAATTACCCCAGCAAGCATGAAATGGCCTGTGCACATCCTGTTTAATGAATCATTCTGCTTGTGTCATGTCACCCGCCGCTTGGAGTGGGTCTTCGTCACACACTAGCTCTTCGATAAAGTGACAAACAGTTTGTGACAAACTAAGTTGTAAGAATAAATTATTTCTGGGGGCGATTTAATGGTCTATAGGCCTATACTATTATACAATAGTTGCCGTTATGGTTGTTGTAGAATCCTGTGGAGTTCCAATTCCCACTGAGGGTGAAATGGTTGATTTAGGCTTGTTTGTGGATTCACTGGTTAGAGAAGAGAATTTTGGTGTGTTGTGTTTAGTAGGAAAATAATCTGGGATGTTCCGTCTGAACGTGTCCAAAACTGATGTACTCTGTAACTCACTGTAGTAGTTTTGTGCATAATTCTGTAAGCATGAGTTGTTGAATAGATTATTATTGACCTTTGTACTGACCTTTGCCATGCCCCTGAGTTGTGTGGTTTTAGAATCTTATGAAGCTAGTTAGCCTACAGCCATGTCTCAGGACAATTCTGACCCCTGGGCATGTATCCACAAAGCGTCTCAGAGTAGGAGTGCTGATCTGGGATCAGTTTAGCCTTTAAGATCATAATGTATATGATTATCTGGACAGATCCTAGATCAGCACTCCTACTCTGAGACATTTGGTGGATACGAACCGTGATCTCAAAATCTGAACGTAGAGCTGATAGACCTGTTCTCAGAATGATGAATGCTTAGAAGGCTGTATGCTTCTTAAAATGCTTCTTGAAATGCAGAATGCTACTGAGTATGTAGATTCCATGACAGATAATATACGCACACATTAATCTGACATTTAATATGGTTGAGTAACCTTTCACACCACTACATTTGATGTTTTATAGAGGGCTACTGTCAAGGCTCAGGAGAAGACCCAGATGCAGACAGTTTCGAAGTAACAAAAGTTTATTACAAAATCAGGGGGGCAGGCAAACGACAGGAACTAGAGACAGACAGGAGCACAGGAAAAAAGCTGGTAGGCTTGACGAAAAACAAAACGAACTGGCAACAGACAACACAGGGGATAATGGCGAAGATGGGCGACACCTGGAGGGGGGTGGAGACAAGTACAAAGACAGGTGAAACAGATCAGGGTGTGACAGCTACTGTGTTTTTGCCACCCGTATCTGTCAGTTTGAATCAGTAGACACAGAAGGACATAGGCTGAAGCCATCACAGTATGGCATAGCAGGAGGATGCCACTTCTCTTTTCTGAGAGGAATATGTCACTTTGAGAACAATAGGTCTCTTTGAGAACAATATATTTTTGAGAACAATAGGTCACTTTGAGAACAATATGTTTTTGAGAACAATAGGTCACTTTGAGAACAATATGTTTTTGAGAACAATAGGTCCCTTTGAGAACAATATGTTTTTGAGAACAAGAGGTCACTTTGAGAACAATATGTTTTTGAGAGCAATAGGTCACTTTGAGAACAATATGTTTTTGAGAACAATAGGTCCCTCTGAGAACAATATGTTTTTGAGAACAATAGGTCACTTTGAGAACAATATGTTTTTGAGAACAATAGGTCCCTGAGGTATTCGGGTGTTATGTGTTCAGTCAGTCAGTCCCATGTTTGTCCCTTCCTTGACCTTGGCTGCTGTATTTCTGTTCAGGAGGACACAAATAACATTGCTGCTGTACTTCTCCCCGATCCTCATATTTTTGTCTATGACTCACCTTATTTGTGTGGGTACGTGTGTGTGTCTCCTCAGCCCGCAATGTGTCCTGAGGGGAATGTGACAGGGTCTGACATGATGCTGCTGAACCGCTGGAGGTTGAGGAACTACCAAGTACGACGAGATGACATTGTGTCAGTCCTGTAAGTAACTATAATTTATCCACGTTTACATACACTGTTGTTTGTTTATTTGCTGTCATACAAACTGGGACCTTGTTTGTTGCTAAGATCAAGTGGATTTCACCTGTGGTACCAATGATGTACTATACTTGTCATATGTGTGTACATGAATAATGACAGGATTGTTGTGTCGTGTCTTTGACTATGCCAGATTAATTGCTATGACATGCTATTCTATAAAATAATTTCTCCGTAATTAATATTACCTGATTGAACTAATCATGTAAATATTAATTAACTAGAGAGGGACACCACGAAAGAATATTTATAGAGCTGTTATCTTCCGAATAAACTCTTAAAGATTTAGTAAGATTTTACATCCATAACAGTCACATTAATCGTCATTTTATTCAGTCTCATCTGAAAGTTGTAAATCCTTGATTATCTGCAAGAATCCTGGCTAACAAGTCAATCAATCAATCAATCAATCAATCAATCAATTTTATTTTATATAGCTCTTCGTACATCAGATAATATCTCGAAGTGCTGTACAGAAACCCAGCCTAAAACCCCAAACAGCTAGAATGCAGGTGTAGAAGCACGGTGGCTAGGAAAAACTCCCTAGAAAGGCCAAAACCTAGGAAGAAACCTAGAGAGGAACCAGGCTATGAGGGGTGGCCAGTCCTCTTCTGGCTGTGCCGGGTGGAGATTATAACAGAACTATGCCAAGATGTTCAAAAATGTTCATAAGTGACAAGCATGGTCAAATAATAATCATGAATAATTTTCAGTTGGCTTTTCATAGCTGATCATTAAGAGTTGAAAAACAACAGGTCTGGGACAGGTGGCGGTTCCATAACCGCAGGCAGAACAGCTGAAACTGGAATAGCAGCAAGGCCAGGCGGACTGGGGACAGCAAGGAGTCACCACGGGCGGCAGTCCCGACGCATGGTCCTAGGGCCCAGGTCCTCCGAGAGAAAGAAAGAGAGAAGGAGAAAATTAGAGAGAGCCAAGATTTTCAAAATGTTCATAAATGACAAGCATGGTCAAATAATAATCAGGAATAAATCTCAGTTGGCTTTTCATAGCCGATCCTTAAGAGTTGAAAACAGCAGGTCTGGGACAGGTAGGGGTTCCATAACCACAGGCAGAAGAGTTGAAACTGGAATAGCAGCAAGGCCAGGCGGACTGGGGGCAGCAAGGAGTCACCACGGCCGGTAGTCCCGACGTATGGTCCTAGGGCTCAGGTCCTCCGAGAGAAAGAGAGAAGGAGAAAATTAGAGAGAGCCAAGATTTTCAAAATGTTCATAAATGACAAGCATGGTCAAATAATAATCAGGAATAAATCTCAGTTGGCTTTTCATAGCCGATCATTAAGAGTTGAAAACAGCAGGTCTGGGACAGGTAGGGGTTTCGTAACCGCAGGCAGAAACAGTTGAAACTGGAATAGCAGCAAGGCCGGGCGGACTGGGGACAGCAAGGTGTCAGCATGCCCGGTAGTCCTGACGTATGGTCCTAGGGCTCAGGTTCTCAGAGAGAAAGAGAGAACGAGAGAATTAGAGAGAGCATACTTAAATTCACACAGGACACTGGATAAGACAGGAGAAGTACTCCATGTATAACCAACTGACCCTAGCCCCCCGACACATAAACTACTGCAGCATAAATACTGGAGGCTGAGACAGGAGCGGTCAGGAGACACTGTGGCCCCATCCGAAGAAACCCCCGGACAGGGCCAAACAGGAAGGATATAACCCCACCCACTCTGCCAAAGCACAGCCCCCACACCACTAGAGGGATATCCTCAACCACCAACTTACAATCCTGAGACAAGGCCGAGTATAGCCCACAAAGGTCTCCACCACAGCACAACCAAGGGGGGTGCCAACCCAGACAGGAAGTTCACGTCAGTAACTCAACCCACTCAAGTGACGCACCCCTCCTAGGGACGGCATGAAAGAGCACCAGCAAGCCAGTGACTCAGCCCCAGTAACAGGGTTAGAGGCAGAGAATCCCAGTGGAGAGAGGGGAACCGGCCCTGGAGAGACAGCAAGGGCGGTTCGTTGCTCCAGAGCCTTTCCGTTCACCTTCACACTCCTGGGCCAGACTACACTCAATCATATGACCTACTGAAGAGATAAGTCTTCAGTAAAGACTTAAAGGTTGAGACCGAGTCTGCGTCTCTCACATGGGTAGGCAGACTGTTCCATAAAAATGGAGATCTATAGGAGAAAGCCCTGCCTCCAGCTGTTTGCTTAGAAATTTTAGGGACAATTAGGAGGCCTGCGTCTTGTGACCGTAGCGTACGTGTAGGTATGTACGGCAGGACCAACTCGGAAAGATAGGTAGGAGCAAGCCCATGTAACGCTTTATAGGTTAACAGTAAAACCTTGAAATCAGCCCTTGCCTTAACAGGAAGCCAGTGTAGGGAAGCTAGCAATGGAGTAATATGATCAAATTTCTTGGTTCTAGTCAGGATTCTAGCAGCCGTATTTAGCACTAACTGAAATGTATTTAGTGCTTTATGCGGGTAGCCGGAAAGTAGAGCATTGCAGTAGTCTAACCTAGAAGTAACAAATGCATGGATTAATTTTTCTGCATCATTTTTGGACAGAAAATTTCTGATTTTTGCAATGTTACGTAGATGGAAAAAAGCTGTCCTTGAAACAGTCTTGATATGTTCGTCAAAAGAGAGATCAGGGTCAAGAGTAACGCCGAGGTCCTTCACAGTTTTATTTGAGACGACTTTACAACCATCAAGATGAATTGTCAGATTTAACAGAAGATCTCTTTGTTTCTTGGGACCTAGAACAAGCATCTCTGTTTTGTCCGAGTTTAAAAGTAGAACGTTTTCAGCCTTCCACTTCCTTATGTCTGAAACACAGGCTTCTAGCGAGGGCAATTTTGGGGCTTCACCATGTTTCATTGAAATGTACAGCTGTGTGTCATCCGCATAGCAGTGAAAGTTAACATTATGTTTTCGAATAACATCCCCAAGAGGTAAAATATATAGTGAAAACAATAGTGGTCCTAAAACGGAACCTTGAGGAACACCGAAATGTACAGTTGATTTGTCAGAGGACAGACCATTCACAGAGACAAACTGATATCTTTCCGACAGGTAAGATCTAAACCAGGCCAGAACTTGTCCGTGTAGACCAATTTGGGTTTCCAGTCTCTCCAAAAGAATGTGGTGATCGATGGTGTCAAAGGCAGCACTAAGGTCTAGTAGCACGAGGACAGATGCAGAGCCTCGGTCTGACGCCATTAAAAGGTCATTTACCACCTTCACAAGTGCAGTCTCAGTGCTATG
The DNA here is from genome assembly GCF_029448725.1 of Salvelinus fontinalis. NCBI lineage: Eukaryota > Metazoa > Chordata > Actinopteri > Salmoniformes > Salmonidae > Salvelinus > Salvelinus fontinalis. Next base: position 15,042,433 of record NC_074673.1, on the reverse strand, counting down.
ATGGGGTCTAAAACCAGACTGAAGCATTTCGTATACATTGTTTGTCTTCAGAAAGGCAGTGAGTTGCTGCGCAACAGCTTTTTCTAAAATTTTTGAGAGGAATGGAAGATTCGATATAGGCCGATAGTTTTTTATATTTTCCGGGTCAAGGTTTGGCTTTTTCAAGAGAGGCTTTATCACTGCCACTTTTAGTGAGTTTGGTACACATCCGGTGGATAGAGAGCTGTTTATTATGTTCAACATAGGAGGGCCAAGCACAGGAAGCAGCTCCTTCAGCAGTTTAGTAGGAATAGGATCCAGTATGCAGCTTGAAGGTTTAGAGGCCATGATTATTTTCATCATTGTGTCAAGAGATATAGTACTAAAACACTTAAGTGTCTCTCCCGATCCCAGGCCCTCGCAGAGCTGTGCAGATCCAGGACAGCTAAGCCCTGGAGGAATACGCAGATTCAAGGAGGAGTCCGTAATTTGCTTTCTAATGGTCATGATCTTTTCCTCAAAGAAGTTCATGAATTTATTACTGCTGAAGTGAAAGCCATCCTCTCTTGGGGAATGCTGCTTTTTAGTTAGCTTTGCAACAGTATCAAAAATAAATTTTGGATTGTTCTTTAGCCAGCACCATCTTAAGATTAGCCTTAACGTCGGTAGCCCTGCCCCCTGGTAAACAGTGTATGATCGCTGGGTGATTCGTTTTAAGTCTAATACTGCGGGTAATGGAGTCGCCAATGACTAGGGTTTTCAATTTGTCAGAGCTAACGGTGGGAGCCTTCAGCGTCTCAGACCCCGTAACGGGAGGAGTAGAGACAAGAGAAGACTCAGACTCAGACTCCGACTCGCTACATAATGGGGAAAACCGGTTGAAAGTTTCTGTCGGCTGAATGAGCGACACCGGTTGAGCATTCCAACAGCATTTCCCTCCAGAAGCCATGGGAAAGTTGTCCGGCTGCGGGGACTGTGCGGGGGGATTTATACTAACGTTACTATCTGTACTTACTGGTGGCACAGACGCTGTTTCTTCCTTTCCTACACTGAAATTACCCTTGCCTAACGATTGCGTCTGAAGCTGGGCTTGCAGCACAGCTATTTTCGCCGTAAGGCGATCGTTCTCCTGTATATTATGAGTACAGCGACTGCAATTAGAAGACATCATGTTAATGTTACTACTTAGCTTCGGCTGTTGAAGGTGTTGACGAACCATGTCCAGATAAAGCGTCCGGAGTGAAAAAGTTGAATGAGGGAAAAAAGTTGCGATGGAAAAACTAAAAATATAAACGGTAATTAAAAACAGAAACAAAACAAAAAACGTAAAGTTGTCAGCTAGCAAAGTAAAGTAAAGTTGGCAGCAAAACGCACAGCAACAAAACGCAAAGCAACACGTCTGCAGATTCAACAACAAGTTGAATCAGCAATACAAAATTGGGTTTAATTATTTATTTACTAAATACCTAACTAATCACACAGAATCACACATATACAATTAAATCATAACTTGATCACAAATTACGTCACAGAAAAACGTCCCTAGCGGGCGGAATAGATATGACAGCTTGTTACACAAATAAAAGGGGCTGGATTTTAGTGAAAGAGCGGGAGACTGGAACAGAGGCGAAGCTGTGCTATCGTAAATACAGTATCTTATGCATTCTAAATTACCGCCCATTTGAAGAGGAAAATGCAATAAATATTTACTCTGAGCTGCGCTTCAGTAGGTTGGTGGTAGATGGACCGTGTCGCCAACCCGAGTCCTCTGTCCTTTGAAGAATGTCTCTGGTGCCTTACTGGATACGTTGGAGGAACGTTGTGTGGGTTGGGTGCAGGAACGTCCTTCCTAACCTGCGTTTAGCTGTTGCTAACTCAACGGCTAGGAGATATCACTTCTGTAGTGAATACGAGTTCAAAGTTCATACCATTCACAATCAAAGTCCATGCTGATGTTGGCTTAGTTCTGTAGTTATTATCTGAACCATTCTGACACTGGACCGTCATCCTAGTGTACCCGGAACAGAAAGTTATATTCTTGTCAATGGCTTTTATAGTGGAGGGAGAGGGGTGTGTCTGAAAAGTTTATAACCCATGCCTCTTCACAGGGGCGGGCCACTGTGAGCAGAGGAACACTTATGAAAGTCCAGATCTCTCATTTGGAAGCTAAAATTACATTTCACCTCTTCACAAATAATGTCATATTCAAACATTTGAATTAAACAACAATTCCATGTGAATCCGATACCTCTGACGTTTAGACTTTCCACAGTAGAGTTTATGTCATTCTATCATTGATGAGAATGTGTCAGAGGGCAACCGAACTGACATAATATACCTTAAGTACCACCACATATGTTCAGTTGGTCGGATTACCAGAATATAGTTCATTTCCCCCAACTTCTGATGTTACCCAGAATCTCTATGTTAACCCAGTGGTTTCCTTATGTCACATCAGTTATAGTAGGGAGAGAGAAAAATGGGGAAAGAGGTATTTATGACTGTCATAAACCTACCCCCACTGCCAACGTCATGACAGTTGTGTTTCGCCCAAAGCCTTTGCCTGTACATCATCCATCCTTACTGTACTGCATGTTGATATGGAAACAACATGTTTCTGTCCGTTCGATATCTGTGTTTCATCTTCTTGTTTTATCCTGATATATCCAGCTGACCTTTTTGAGTCACTGACGACTCTCCCTAGCAATGCTGATATGATTAGTGCTTCTCTCCGAGCCTCCAGGCTCCAGCCATGATACAATAGACCGGTGGTTCCCAGCTCCGGTCTTTCAGTACCCGCAACAGTATAATTTTTTGTTGTGGCCCTGGACAAGCACACCTGATTATACTTGTCAACTAATCATCAAGCCCTTGACAAGTTGAATCAGGTGTTTTTGTCCAGGGATATAACAAACATTTGTGCTGTTGGAAATACTCGAGGACTGGAGTTGGGAAACACTGCAATACACCATGTGATCCATAGAGTGAAGGGCAGGCTGTCCAGTTGAGTTTCATCCTCTCTAAACTATTCTGCTAATCCTCATCCTCGTCCACGTCAGTAGATGACGTGTACCACCTTACTTCCCTGCAATCACTCCTCCACTCCCCTGCCGCGCTGAGGAGCACGCAGAACTGGCCTGCTAACCCCTCTTTACCCCTCTCTCTCTCTCTCTCTCTCTCTCTCTCTCTCTCTCTCTCTCTCTCTCTCTCTCTCTCTCTCTCTCTCTCTCTCTCTCTCTCTCTCTCTCTCTCTCTCTTTCTTTCTCTCTCTCTCTACCTCTCACATGCTCTCTCCCTCTTTCTCTCTCGCTCTCTGTGTGTGTTGATTAGGCCTCTGCCCACGGCTGGCTGAACAGTGACGCTCTGCTCCCCTATAGCTCCCCTGTGCCGTTGTTAAAGTAGAGAGCCTGTTGACACTGTTGGTTCCACAGCCGAGACTGGAGAGGGAGAGGGAGGGGGGGGAGAGAGGATTACCAAGGCTCCAATTAGAGTGCCACGTCCCACGTCAAGGGTCCCTGCTTTCAGACACACTCTTTGTTCTGAAGCACCGTGGGAAGCCAAATGTGGCCCTGGCTGCTAATGAAAAGTCTGCGTCACAAATGGCACTCTATTCCCTATATAGTGCACTACTTTTGACAAGGGCCCATAGGGATGTAAGGAAATAGGGTGTTATTTGGGAATCAGTCAAAATCTCCCCTGAAAAAAGTATCCTCTCGCAATCTCTCCTCATAGACTCAAGTCCCTGGGCGCACTAATCCCAGCCTACTTATCTGTTTTTGTTTTTGCGATGGCTTCTGAGATTTCTTCTGAGACATCCCTTCTAGCTCTGTGACTCTACTGTAAAATTTTACTTTTTATGCCTGTGATATGTGCTTGTCCCACTTAGTTATTTTAAGATGAATGCACTAACTGTAAGTTGCTCTGGATAAGAGCATCTATTAAGAAAATATATATTTTTTTTATTTCACCTTTATTTAACCAGGTAGACTAGTTGAGAACAAGTTCTCATTTACAACTGCGAGCATCATTGATATATACAGAGAAAATAGTCGGAGAATTGAACCCTGTGGCACACCCATAGAATCTGCCAGAGGTCCAGGACAGGACCTCCGATTTGACACACTGAACTCTATCTGAGAAGTAGTTGGTGAACCAGGCGAGGCAGTCATTTGAGAAACCAAGGCTATTGAGTCTGCCGATAAGAATGCGGTGATTGACCGAGTCGAAAGCCTTGGCCAGGTCGATGAAGACAGCTACACAGTAGTCTTTTGGTGGTGGTTATGATATCGTTTAGGACCTTGAGCGTGGCTGAGGTGCACCCATGAACCAGCTCGGAAACCAGATTGCATAGGGGAGAAGGTACGGTGGGATTCGAAATGGTCGGGGATCTGTTGTTAACTTGGCTTTCGAAGATTTTAGAAAGGCAGGGCAGGATGGATATAGGTCTATAACAGTTTGGGTCTAGAGTGTCTCCCCCTTTGAGGAGGGGGATGACCCCAGCAGCTTTCCAATCTTTGGGGATCTTAGACGATACGAAAGAGAGGTTGAACAGGCTAGTAATAGGGGTTGCAACAATTTTGGCGGATCAGTTTAGAAAGAGAGGGTCCAGATTGTCTAGCCCAGCTGATTTGTAGGGATCCAGATTTTGCAGCTCTTTCAGAACATCAGTTGTCTGGATTTGGGTGAAGGAGAATTAGGGGGGGGGGCTTGGGCAAGTTTCTGCGGGGGGTGCAGAACTGTTGGCCGGGGCAGGGGTAGCCAGGTGGAAAGCATGGCCAGCCGTTGAAAAATGCTTATTGAAATGATTGATTATCGTAGATTTATCGGTGGTGAAGAAAATGTAAAACGTAAATGTCTGATGCATTTGTGTTGTGTTGCTTTGATGGTATACAGGTTTGATGTTGTTTGATGTGGAAGAGCAAAGGGTCATGAATAGGCAGACATGTTTTAGTTTGATTTATTCACATTAAAGAAGACAAGTGAAAAACAAAAGCGTGCACATAAAAACATGACAAAAACACTGTGCAGGTGAGGTTGGAAACCCAAGAGGGCTTACAGTTGAAGTCGGAAGTTTACATGAACTTAGGTTGGAGTCATTAAAACTCATTTTTCAATCACTCCACGAATTTCTTGTTAACAAACTATAGTTTTGTTAAGTCTATAAGGACATCTGCTTTGTGCATGACACAAGTCATTTTTCCAACAATTGTTTACAGACAGATTATTTCACTGTATCACAATTCCAGTGGGTAAGAAGTTTACATACACTAAGATGACGGTGCCTTTAAACAGCTTGGAACATTCCAGAAAATGATGTCATGGCTTTAGAAGCTTCTGATAGCCAATTCTGATAGCTAGGCCAATTGACATAATCAAAAGAAATCAGCCAATTGGAGACCTCCACAAGTATGGTTCATCCTTGGGAGCAATTTCTAAATTGGGTGAAGGTACCACGTTCATCTATACAAACAATAGTACACAAGTATAAACACCATGGGACCACGTAGCCATCATACCGCTCAAGAAGGAGACGCATTCTGTCTCCTAGAGATGAACGTACTTTGGTGCGAAAAGTGCAAATCAATCCCAGAACAACAGCAAAGGACCTTGTGAAGATGCTGGAGGAAACTGGTACAAAAGTATCTATATCCACAGTAAAACGAGTCCTTATTGACATAACCTGAAAGGCCGCTCAGCAAGGAAGAAGCCACTGCTCCAAAACCTCCATAAAAAAGCCAGACTACAGTTTGCAACTGCACATGGTGACAAATATCCTACTTTTTGGAGAAATGTCCTCTGGTCTGATGAAACAAAAATAGAACTGTTTGGTCATAATGACCATCATTTTGTTTGGAGGAAAAAGGGGGAAGCTTGCAAGCCGAAGAACACCATCCTAGCCGTGAAGCACGGGGGTGGCAGGATCATGTTGTGGGGGTGCTATGCTGCAGGAGGGACAGGTGCACTTCACAAAATAGATGTTATCATGAGGTTGGAAAATGATGTGGATATATTGAAGCAACATCTCAAGACATCAGTCAAGAAGTTAAAGCTTGGTCGCAAATGGGTCTTCCAAATGGACAATGACCCTAAGCCTACTTCCAAAGTTGTGGCAAATTGGCTTAAGGACAACAAAGTCAAGGTATTGGAGTGGCCATCACAAAGCCCTGATTTCAATCCTTGATCAAATTTGTAGGCAGAACTGAAAAAGCGTGTGCGAGCAAGGAGGCCTAGAAACCTGACTCAGTTACACCAGCTCTGTCAGGAGGAATGGGCCAAAATTCACCCAACTTATTGTGGGAAGCTTGTGGAAGGCTACCTGAAATGTTGGACCCAAGTTAAACATTTTCAAGGCAATGCTACCAAATACTAATTGAGTGTATGTAAACTTCTGACCCACTTGGAATGTGATGAAAGAAATAAAAGCTGAAGTAAATAGTTCTCTACTATTATTCTGACATTTCACATTCTTAAAATAAAGTGGTGATCCTAACTGACCTAAGACAGGGATTTTTTACTGGAATTAAATGTCAGGAATTGTGAAAAACTGAGTTGAAATGTATTTGGCTAAGGTGTATGTAAACTTCCGACTTCAACTGTATATAAAAACCACACCTAAAAGACACAGTTAAGAAATATGTAACTGCTTGGTGTATTTTCTGTCTTCTTCAGCTAAACTGTGTTTGACAACCTCTGTCTCCTTTGGTACATTGCTTCAGAAATGTTTCATTTATTTTGGTGCTACATTACTCTTCTAATTCAGCATGAATGTCCACATACCACCCATTAATGCATTTCTCCCTTCGAAAATAGCTATTCTGTCCTCAATGGGGCTACCTGGTTAAATAAAGGTTACATATAATAAATAATAAATTGCTGTGGGGTTTGATGTGATGTGCCCTGTGGGTTGAATGGGCTGAGACAGACAGCGGCAGGCAGGCAGGAAAGCAGGCAGGATAAATCCCTCTTTCATAATTACCCCAAGATGGCAGCCTCTCCCTTCCCTTCCCTGCAGGGGATGTGTTGTTCAGCCATTACAGAGCTCTACAGTGAGAACATTTTACTTGCATATGAGCCTACATTTTTCAACTGAGGCGCACACGTGCTCCTTGTAAGAAAGGTCAGCGTAGAGCCTTGCATTATGAGGCACTATTCCTGGCAGAGTGGAGAGAGGGAGTGAAGGAGATTGAGGGAGGGGGGCATGGAGGGAGAAAGAGGGAAGAAGACAGGGAGCTGGAAAGGGGGAGTGGAGGAAGGAGAGAGAGAGCTAGCACTGAATGCTAATCTAACGTAATCTGACATTGGGTTTAGCCTGAGAGCACTGTTTGAATCTTATATGGAAAATGATTTAAACAGTAACAATGTTACCGCGGTCAATGCTAAGTGATAAGGCAGTGTCTTATGGCAATGTAGTCACACACCACAGAAATAGAATTACAGACTCGAATGAGAATACCCATTCAAGTAATTATATTTCTATGGTACACACACTCAGTATGCAGTAGTATATTGTGGTAATAAAGGAGCTGTGTGTATTTGTGTCTGTTCACAAACTATCTATCTCTGGTATTGAGATGATCCCTGCATCAGATCACCCATGTACATCATAATAATACATATGATTTATATAGCACTTTCCTAAGACCCAAACGAACTTCATATTATCATATCCTAACCTTATTTTATTATCTTATTCTTTTAAACTTTGCATATCCACCAATTAACCTACATGCTTTTGAGAATGATTAAAAATGGCAACATGTGAAATACTGTCGATCTGTTTTGACAGCCTTGGTCGAGAGGGATTTCATTAAAACCACAAAAAGCTGCTATCTTATGTGCCAAAGAATCTCACCCTGGCCTGTACTGTATTTACATTTCAAATGTGATATTGGACTACTGCTACGGTAAGTCAGACTGATTTCCTACTGTAATTGGTACTCATTTTAAACACAAATTGTCCAAGGGAATATTCCGGTCCTCTGAGTAATTTCTTATTTACAGAATAGACTACTCCTCGTTTCAGGGCCAGGCCATAGCAGTGGATGAGGAAAATGGTTCTGTCAGCATGTTTATGAGTGCATATACTGTATGTAAAGCTATCCACCACATTGGGTATTTGTCATGCTTACAGACAAGACCATTACAAAGCTGATTAATTTTATGTTCTGCTGTGAACATAACCATTCGGTTCTGAGCAGCCCTGGAAACAGATTTCTGCAAAATATAATTTTCTTGTGGAAAGGGAGAAGTGCTTCTCCCCGAGTTATGAACAGGTGTCATAACAGATGACTAAATCCCCTTTCCTGGCAGTGTTCTTTTGTTTATGACAACGTTTTACGATTACCATCCTGGTACAAGACGAGAGAAAAACAGAAGTTTAAAGTTTTGACGCAAAAGTTTTGCCCTTCTAAAAGTGTATGAATATTCATGGTATGCACAGCAGCAGCTCGGTAAACCTTCAAAAGCTTCAAGTCTTCATTCTCTGAAGTTTCTTCTCTTCCTGTTGCTTGTCTTTGAAGTGGGGATGCCAAGATGAGAGAAACAGCATTCCTCCAGTTTGGTTGGACTGTATTGAGTTTGTGTAATTAGCATCAACAGAATCCAGTTCAGTTACAGCTCAGAGAACACCGGTACATCCCAGCTTTGTTAAGCTATGTTTTAGCCAGCCATGACCAAAGCCCATTGTTTTGGGATTGGGTTTAGAAAAAAAGAGAAAACAGAGGGGGAAAAAATGGCAAGCAAAAGCCTCTGAAATACTTAATCTAGGAGACTCTGAGCTGACAATCTCCCCTCTGCAGAAATGTTGCTGGGGCAACAGCTGGAACGCGGTCAGTGGAGGTAGGAGTTCCTTCCTGGAAACAGGAACAGGGGAGCTGACTTCCATGAGCCATGAGGTCCCTGTGGAAACAGAGGAACAAACCCCAGACTGCACACTTTGGCCCCTGGGGAGAGATGGGAGGCCAGGAAAGGGAAGGAGGGGAATGGAGGAGAGGAGAGGGGAAGGGTTGAGAAGGGAATGAATGGTATGGCATGGAAGAGCATGTGGGAGGTTAACAGGGTTTGTTTTACCAAAAGTGATCACTTCAGTCCGTCTCCTATCTACCAGATAGGGATGTTTTGCCACGTCTGTTGCCTTGTGGTTGCTGGCTGTAAGATTGTCATTATCTGTCATTTGTGTGAGTGCAGCAGGAGCGTGATGTCTGGGGAATGGCCTCTGTTAAAAGCAGGCCATTGCCCTCTGAGCTAAGGATCCCTCCCTGCGAAACTGCAAGCGTACACGTGTGCACATGCACGCGCACACACATGCACATAGTGCTCTGAGCATGCACACCTGCATTCACAAATGTGCTTATTTTTTTCTTAAACGTTCAATAAAAGACGTTGTTCCCTCTAACTTGCTCAGAGGCAGTCATTTCATTCAGCATGTTAATAAGAATGGACTGAATTAGTAAATTAATTGAATACCCTGTGAAATCTCATCACTTTACTAATATTTATATATGTATAAATTCCTGTTCATCAGAGCAGTAAATTAAGTATTCATATCTTCTCTGCTTAAAGATTTATGGTCATGCTTTTACGCTAAGTAGCTGGTAAATATCCTCCATGTACAGTTAGCCTCCTGTCACTGTTTCAGTGTGCTATTTATGCGATCAGGATCATCGTGATGTTAAGAGTTTTTGATTTTGTCTGGAGTTAGATAGCTTTCTCTTCAGTGGCAATTTTTTTTAAGTAAACCTTACCTTAACCATTTTAAGGACATCCCAAGGACCTACAGTACTTTATAGGCCTGTTTCCTCTGACGCCCCTAGTACTGTATATAGCATTTAAACATGTTTTATCTGACATGACGATTCTTAGATTTGGTTCAGTGTTAAGAGCATGCTGGAGAAAGCAGGGTTGGAGGGAGTAACAACAGTTCAATTCACAGGGTTTGAGTTTTTCCTGAGCCTGGCCATGCTTCTTCTTACACGGAACCCAAACCGGCTGTGCGCGTGCGCCATCGTGCATACATGTATTTTGTCCCCCCACACCAAACGCGATCACGACACGCAGGTTAAAATACCAAAACAAACTCTGAACCAATTACATTAATTTGGGGACAGGTCGAAAAGCATTAAACATTTATGGCAATTTAGCTAGCTAGCTTGCACTTGCTAGCTAATTTGTCCTATTTAGCTAGCTTGCTGTTGCTAGCTAATTTGTCCTGGGATATAAACACTGTGTCACGCCCTGGCCTTAGTTATCTTTGTTTTCTTTATTATTTTAGTTAGGTCAGGGGGTGACATGGGGGATGTTTGTGTTTTTTGTCTAGTCTAGGGTGTGTGTATTGTCTAGGGGGTTTTGGTAGAGTTCATGGGGTTGTGTTCAGTGTAGGTGTTTATGTAAGTCTATGGTTGCCTGGATTGGTTCTCAATTAGAGACAGCTGTCTATCGATGTCTCTGATTGAGAGTCATATTTAGGCAGCCATAGGCATTAGGTAGGTTGTGGGTAATTGTCTATGTTTGACGTTAGTAGCTTGTGTCTGCACTTTAATTTGTTAGCTTCACGGTCGTTTGTTGTTTTGTCTAGTTTGTATTTAGTGTTCGTGTTTGTTTCATCTTCAAAATAAAGAAGATGTATTTATATCACGCTGAGCCTTGGTCCTCTCTTTCACCTAAAGACGATCGTGACACACTGAGTTGTTATTTTACCTGAAATGCACAAGGTCCTCTACTCCGACAATTAATCCACACATAAAACGGTCAACCAAATCGTTTCTAGTCATCTACTCCTCCTTCTAGGCTTTTTCTTCTCTTGACTTTATATTGCGATTGGCAACTTTCATAAATTAGGTGCATTACTGCCACTGACCTCGTTCATCTTTCAGTCACCCACATGGGTATAACCAATGAGGAGATGGCTGCTTCTATAAACCAATGAGGAGATGGGAGAGGCAGGACTTGCAGCGTGATCTGCATCACAAATAGAACTGACTCCTATTTTAGCCCTTGGCAACGCAGACACTCGTTGGCACGCGAGAGCAGTGTGGGTGCAATAATTGAATAATATAGATTTCTAAATGTATGCACGCGACGTGAGCAGTGTAGTCAGCCTCTTACTTGGAAAGAAAATTAAGCTTATATGAAGAATTGTTCGAATAAGTGATTTTTTGTGTCTGCAAGGCTGCACTTCCTATTCATGCATGCATCGGGCTATGAAACACATTTTTACGGCCACACTAATTGGGTAAGATGGCGCCGACGGAGGTCATCTCGCCTCGAGCTCCTACAAAACATTGTAGGTTTCTACTTTTTCTAGTGCTTTTTCTAGTGTTTTCTCAAATGTTCTTACTCAGTTTGTTTTGTGCATTACTTCATACACCCGGCCAGAGCTATTGGAATATGAATCATCATCCACCCAACCTTCCTGAATTCCCAGAGACAGAGGAACAATGGGTTTAAAAAAATGACGTTTTCATCTTTTGAGCTTCTAGTCATGAAATCTATGCAGCCTACTCGATCACTTTTTATAGCTACTGTTTACAGGCCTCCTGGGCCATATACAGCGTTCCTCACTGAGTTCCCTGAATTCCTATCTGACCTTGTAGTCATAGCAGATAATATTCAAATTTTTGGTGATTTTAATATTCACATGGAAAAGTCCACAGACCTACTCCAAAAGGCTTTCGGAGCCATCATCGACTCAGTGGGTTTTGTCCAACATGTCTCTGGACCTACTCACTGCCACAGTCATACTCTGGACCTAGTTTTGTCCCATGGAATAAATGTTGTAGATCTTAATGTTTTTCCTCATAATCCTGGACTATCAGACCACCATTTTTTTACGTTTGCAATCGCAACAAATAATCTGCTCAGACCCCAACCAAGGAGCATCATAAGTCGTGCTATAAATTCTCAGACAACACAAAGATTCCTTGATGCCCTTCCAGACTCCTTCTGCCTACTCAAGGACGTCAGAGTACAAAAATCAGTTTTCTCAATAGGGGGTGCTGTTTGCACTTTGTAATAATTTCGTTCCCAAATTAAACTGCCTCGTACTCAATTCTTGCTCGTACAATATGCATATTATTCCTATTGGATAGAAAACACTCTCTAGTTTCTAAAACCGTTTGAATTATATCTGTGAGTAAAACAGAACTCGAGTTGGAGCAATTTTCCTATGAGGAAGTGAGAAATCTGAAATCTGCAGCCTGTTCTGAGGTCGGTTTATTAATTTGCATGTCTTCTATTGGTTGAGATGCACTGCATACGCCTTCCCCTGGATGTCAGCAAATAGTGAGAATTGGAATGGAGTTGCTAGGCAGATCTGAGGCCTTATAAATGGGCTGGCAACGTGGGGTCCTCTCTTTCTTTCCTTCGCCATGACGCAAGACAGACCTCAGGATGGCGTTCTAGAAAGCTCCCGTTATAGCCCTTAGATATATCCGGCTCTGATTTTATTCGACATATTATATATCTTTATTTGGTCGAAATTGTGATAGCTACCTATGCAGGAAAAAAATGGTGGGGGAAAAAAGTTGTGTCTTTTGCTATCGTGGTTAGCTAATAGATTTACATATTGTGTCTTCCCTGTAAAACATTTTAAAAATCAGAAATGATGGCTGGATTCACAAGATGTGTATCTTTCATCTGGTGTCTTGGACTTGTGATTTAATGATATTTAGATGCTAGTATTTACTTGTGACGCTATGCTAGGCTATGCTAGTCAGCTTTTTTACTGATGGGGGTGCTCCCGGATCCGGGATTGTGATGAAGTAGAAGTTAACCACCTAACTGAGGAACTCAATTTAACCTTGCGCAATACCCTAGATGCAGTTGCACCCCTAAAAACTAAAAACATTTGTCATAAGAAACTAGCTCCCTGGTATATAGAAAATACCCGAGCTCTGAAGCAAGCTTCCAGAAAATTGGAACGGAAATGGCGCCACACCAAACTGGAAGTCTTCCAACTAGCTTGGAAAGATAGTACCGTGCAGTATCGAAGAGCCCTCACTGCTGCTCGATCATCCTATTTTTCCAACTTAATTGAGGAAAATAAGAACAATCCCAAATTTATTTTTGATACTGTCGCAAAGCTCACTAAAAAGCAGCATTCCCCAAGTGAGGATGGCTTTCACTTCAGCAGTAACAAATTCATGAACTTCTTTGAGGAAAAGATCATGATCATTAGAAAGCAAATTACGGACTCCTTTTTAAATCTGCGTATTCCTCCAAAGCTCAGCTGTCCTGAGTCTGCACAACTCTGCCAGGACCTAGGATCAAGAGAGACACTTAAGTGGTTTAGTACTATATCTCTTGACACAATGATGAAAATAATCATGGCCTCTAAATCTTCATGCTGCATACTGGACCCTATTCTAACTAAACTACTTAAAGAGCTGCTTCATGTGCTTGCCCTCCTATGTTGAACATAATAAACGGCTCTCTATCCACCGGATGTGTACCAAACTCACTAAAAGTGGCAGTAATAAAGCCTCTCTTGAAAAAGCCAAACCTTGACCCAGAAAATATAAAAAACTATCGGCCTATATCGAATCTTCCATTCCTCTCAAAATATTTTGAAAAATCAGTTGCGCACCAACTCACTGCCTTCCTGAAGACAAACAATGTATATGAAATGCTTCAGTCTGGTTTTAGACCCCATCATAGCACTGAGACTGCACTTGTGAAGGTGGTAAATGACCTTTTAACTTCTTTCAGCTAGGAGGCAGAATTTTTATGTTTGGAAAAATAACATTCCCAAGGTAAACAGACTATTTCTCAGGCTCAGATATTAGGATATGCATATAATTGACAGATTAGGATAGAAAACACTCTAAAGTTTCCAAAACGGTCAAGATATTGTCTGTGAGTATAACAGAACTGATTTTGCAGGCGAAAACCTGAGGAACTCCAAACCGGAAGTGCATTTATTTTATTTTATCCCTGTTCCATTGCTTAACCCTCATCCATTTAAAGGGGTATCAACCAGAATCCTTTTCCAATGGCTTTCTCAGGCTGTGACCAGGCCTTAGACATAGTTTCAAGCTTTTATTTGGAAAAATTAGCGAGATTTATCAAAACGCGTCAGGTGTCCTTTGATTAGTTCCTGCACAGGAGAGATGTGGCTCGACATTTTCTTTCTCTGTAGTATTGAACAGTTTACCGTCCGGTTGAAATATGATCGATTATGTATGTTAATTAAAAACAACCTGAGGATTGATTATAAAAAACCTTTGACATGTTTCGACGAACATTACGGATACTTTTTGGAATTTTCGTCTGCCCTTCAGGACCGTAACGAGCTTGTGGTTTTCTGAACATAATGCGCAAACCAAATGGTGTTTTTTTGTTATAAAACAAATCTTTATCGAACAAAAATAACAATTATTGTGTAACTGGGAGTCTCGTGAGTGCAAACATCTGAAGATTATCAAAGGTAAGCGATTCATTTTATTTATTTTCTGACTTTCGTGACCAAGCTAATTTAAGGCTAGCTGTTCTAGCAGTGATTGATACACTCACAAACGCTTGGATTGCTTTCGCTGTAAAGCATATTTTCAAAATCTAACACGATAGGTGGATTAACAACAAGCTAAGCTGTGTTTTGGTATATTTCACTTGTGATTCCATGATTATAAATATTTTTAGTATTATTTTTGAATTTGGCGCTATGCAATTCAGCGGTTGTTTACGAAAATGATCCCGCTAAAGGGATCCGTGTGGCAAGAAGTTTGGCGTCAGACCGAGGCTCTGCATCTGTCCTCGTGCTACTAGACCTTAGTGCTGCCTTTGATACCATCGATCACCACATTCTCTTGGAGAGATTGGAAACCCAAATTGGTCTACACGGACAAGTTCTGGCCTGGTTTAGATCTTACCTGTCGGAAAGATATCAGTTTGTCTCTGTGAATGGTTTGTCCTCTGACAAATCAACTACACATTTCGTTGTTCCTCAAGGTTCCGTTTTGGGACCACTATTGTTTTCACTATATATTTTACCTCTTGGGGACGTCATTCGAAAACATAATGTTAACTTTCACTGCTATGTGGATGACACACAGCTGTACATTTCAATGAAACATGGTGAAGCCCCAAAATTGCCCTCACTAGAAGCTTGTGTTTCAGACATAAGGAAGTGGATGGTTGAAAACGTTCTACTTTTAAACTCGGACAAAACAGAGATGCTTGTTCTAGGTCCCAAGAAACAAAGAGATCTTCTGTTGAATCTGACAATTAATCTTGATGGTTGTAAAGTCGTCTCAAATAAAACTGTGAAGGACCTCGGCGTTACTCTGGACCCTGATCTCTCTTTTGACGAACATATCAAGACTGTTTCAAGGACAGCTTTTTTCCATCTACGTAACATTGCAAAAATCTGAAATTTTCTGTCCAAAAATTATGCAGAGAAATTGGTCCATGCTTTTGTTACTTCTAGGTTGGACTACTGCAATGCTCTACTTTCCGGCTACTCGGATAAAGCACTAAATAATCTTCAGTTAGTGCTAAATACGGCTGCTAGAATCCTGACTAGAACCAAAACATTTGATCATATTACTCCAGTGCTAGCCTCCCTACACTGGCTTCCTGTTAAGGCAAGGGCTGATTTCAAGGTTTTACTGTTAACCTACAAAGCGTTACATGGGCTTGCTCCTACCTATCTTTCCGAGTTGGTCCTGCCGTATATACCTACACGTACGCTATGGTCACAAGACGCAGGCCTCCTAGTTGTCCCTAGAATTTCTAAGCAAACAGCTGGAGGCAGGGCTTTCTCCTATAGAGCTCCATTTTTATGGAATGGTCTGCCTACCCATGTGAGAGACGCAGACTCGGTCTCAACTTTTAAGTCTTTACTGAAGACTCATCTCTTCAGTGGGTCATATGATTGAGTGTAGTCTGGCCCAGGAGCGTGAAGGTGAACGGAAAGGCTCTGGAGCAACGAACCGCCCTTGCTGTCTCTGCCTGGCCGGTTCCCCCCTCTCCACTGGGATTCTCTGCCTCTAACCCTATTACAGGGGCTGAGTCACTTGCTTACTGGTGCTCTTTCATGCCGTCCCTAGGAGGGGTGCGTCACTTGAGTGGGTTGAGTCACTGACGTGATCTTCCTGTCTGGGTTGGCGCCCCCCCTTGGGTTGTGCCGTGGCGGAGATCTTTGTGGGCTATACTCGGCCTTGTCTCAGGATGGTAAGTTGGTGGGTGAAGGTATCCCTCTAGTGGTGTGGGGGCTGTGCTTTGGCAAAGTGGGTGGGGTTATATCCTTCCTGTTTGGCCCTGTCTGGGGGTATCATCGGATGGGGCCACAGTGTCTCCTGACCTCTCCTGTTTCAGCCTCCAGTATTTATGCTGAAGTAGTGTATGTGTCCGGGGGCTAGGGTCAGTTTGTTATATCTGGAGTACTTATCCTGTCTTATCTGGTGTCCTGTGTGAATTTAAGTATGTTCTCTCTAATTCTCTCTTTCTTTCTCTCTCTCGGAGGACCTGAGCCCTAGGACCATGCCTCAGGACGACCTGGCATGATGACTCCTTGCTGTCCCCAGTCCACCTGGCCGTGCTGTTGCTCCAGTTTCAACTGTTCTGCCTGCGGCTATGGAACCCTGACCTGTTCACCGGACGTGCTACCTGTCCCAGACCTGCTGTTTTCAACTCTCTAGAGACCGCAGGAGCGGTAGAGATACTCGTAATGATCGGCTATGAAAAGCCAACTGACATTTACTCCTGAGGTGCTGACTTGCTGCACCCTCGACAACTACTGTGATTATTATTATTTGACCATTCTCTCATTTATGAACATTTGAACATCTTGGCTATGTTCTGTTATAATCTCCGTCCGGCACAGCCAGAAGAGGACTGGCCACCCCTCTCCATAGACACACATTGGTAGGAGAATGGCCTTACTGAAGAGCTCAGTGACTTTCAATGTGGCACCGTCATAGGATGCCACCTTTCCAACAAGTCAGTTTGTCAAATTTCTGCACTGCTAGAGCTGCCCAGGTCAACTGTAAATGCTGTTGACCAGGGCAAACATCTAGGAGCAACAACGGCTCAGCAGCAAAGTGTTAGGCCACACAAGCTTACAGAACGCGATGGCTGAGTGCTGAACTGCATAGCGTGTTAAATGTGTCTGTCCTTGGTTGCAACGCTCACTACTGAGATCCACACTGCATCTGGAAGGACCGTCAGCACAAGAACTGTTCATCGGGAGCTTTATGAAATGAGTTTCCATGGCCTAGCAGCCGCACACAAGCCTAAGAACACCATGCGCAATGCTAAGCGTTGGCTGGAAGTGGTGTAAAGATTGCCACCCTTGGACACTGGAGCAGTGGACACGTATTCTCTAGAGTTATGAATCATGCTTCACCCTATGGCAGTCCGACGAATGAATCTGGGTTTCAAATCAAATCACATTTTACTTGAAACATGCGCGAATACAACAAGTGTAGATCTTACAGTGAAAAACTTACTTACAAGCCCTTAACCAACAATGCAGTTAAGAAGAAAAATAATATATATATATATATATATATATATATATATATATATATATATATATATACACAGTCAAAGTCGGAAGTTTAGATACAGCTAATACAAATACATTTAAACTCAGTTTTTCACAATTCCTGACATTTAATCCAAGTAAAAATTCCCTGTTTTGGGCCAGTTAGGATCACCACTTTATTTTAAGAATGTTAAAAATCAGAATAATAGTTGAGTGATTTATTTATTTCAACTTTCTTTTCTTTCATCACATTCCAAGTGGGTCAGACGTTAACTTGGGTCAAACATTTTGGGTAGCCTTCCACAAACTTCCCACATTAAGTTGGGTGAATTTTGGCTGATTCGTCTTGACAGAGCTGATGTAACTGAGTCAGGTTTGTAGACCTCCTTGCTCGCACACACTTTTTCAGTTCTGCCCACAAATTTTCTATAGGATTGAGGTCAGGGCTTTGTGATGGCCACTCCAATATCTTGACTTTGTTGTCCTTAAGCCATTTTCCACAACTTTGGAAGTATGCTTGGGGTCATTGTCCATTTGGAAGACCCATTTGCGACCAATCTTTAACTTCTTGACTGATGTCTTGAGATGTTGCTTCAATATATCCACATAATTTCCCTCCCTCATGAAAACATCTATTTTGTGAAGTGCACCAGTCCCTCCTGCAGCAAAGCAACCACACAACATGATGCTGCCACCCCCGTGCTTCACGGTTGGGATGGTGTTCTTCGGCTTGCAAGCATCCCCCTTTTTCCTCCAAACATAACGATGGTCATTATGGCCAAACAGTTCTTTTTTTGTTTCATCAGACCAGAGGATATTTCTCCAAAAAGTATGATCTTTGTCCCCATGTGCAGTTGCAAACCGAAGTCTGGCTTTTTTTATGGCGGTTTTGGAGCAGTGACTTCTTCCTTGCTGAGCGGCCTTTCAGGTTATGTCAATGAGGACTCGTTTTACTGTGGATATAGATACTTTTGTACCAGTTTCCTCCAGCATCTTCACAAAGTCCTTTGCTGTTGTTCTGGGATGGATTTGCACTTTTCGCACCAAAGTACGTTCATCTCTAGGAGACAGAACACGTCTCCTTCCTGAGTGGTTTAACAGCTGCGTGGTCCCATGGTGTTTATACTTGCGTACTAATGTTTGTATAGATGAACGTGGTACCTTCAGGCCTTTGGAAATTGCTCCCAAGGATGAACCAGGAGGTCTAAAAAAAAAAATCTGAGGTCTTGGCTGATTCCTTTTTGATTTTCCCATGATGTCAAGCAAAGAGGCACTGAGTTTGAAGGTAGGCCTTGAAATACATCCACAGGTACACCTCCATTTCACTCAAATTATGTTATCCTAACAGGATTAGCCTATCAGAAGCTTCTAATATCTTGACATCATTTTCTGGAATTTTGTTTAAGGCACAGTCAACTTAGTGTATGTAAACTTCTGACCCACTGGAATTGTGATACTGTGAATTATAAGTGAAATAATCTGTCTGTAAACAATTGTTGGAAAAATTACTTGTGTCATGCACAAAGTAAACATCCTAACCGACTTGCCAAAACTATAGTTTGTTAACAAGAAATTTGTGGAGTAGTTGAAAAACAGGTTTTAATGACTCCAACCTAAGTATATGTAAACTTCCGACTTCAAGTGTTTATATAAGAAATAATTAGGTAGCAAGAATAAAATAACAGTAGCGAGGCTATATACAGGGTTTTCCGGTACAGAGTCAATGTGCGGGGGCACTGGTTAGTCGATGTAATTGAAGTAGAGGTAAAGTGAATATGCATGGATAATAAACAGAGTAGCAGCAGCGTAAAAATGGGGTGGGGTCGGGACAATGCAAAAAGTCTGGGTAGCCATTTGATTAACTGTTCAAGAGTCTTATGGCTTTGGGGTAGAATCTGTTAAGAAGCCTTTTTGACCTAGACTTAGCGTTCCGATACTGCTTTCCGTGCGGTAGCAGAGAGAACAGTCTATGACTAGGGTGGCTGGAGTCCTTGGCAATTTTTAGGGCCTTCCTCTGACACCGCTTGGTATAGAGGTCCTGGATGGCAGGAAGTTTGGCCCCAGTGATGTACTGGGCCGTACACACTACCCTCTGTAGTGCCTTGCGGTCAGAGGCCGAGCAGTTGCCATACCAGGTGGAGATGCAACCAGTCAGGATGCTCTCGATGGTGCATCTGCAGAACTTTTTGAGGATCTGAGGACCCATGTCAAATTTTTTCAGTCTCCTGAGGGGGAATAGGTGTTGTTGTGCCTTCTTCACCACTGTCTTGGTGCGTTTGGACCATGATAGTTTGTTGGTGATGTGGATACCAAGGAACTTGAAGCTCTCAACCTACTCCACTACAGCCCTATCGATGTGAATGGGGGAGTGCTCGGTCCTCCTTTTTCTGTAGTCCACAATCATCTCCTTTGTCTTGGTCACGTTGAGGGAGAGCTTGTTGTCCTGGCACCACACTGCCAGGTCTCTGAACTCCTCCCTATAGGCTGTCTCGTCGTTGTCAGTGATCAGGCATACCACTGTTGTGTTGTCAGCAGACTTAATGATGGTGTTGGAGTCGTGCTTGGCCATACAGTCATGAGTGAACAGGGAGTACAGGAGGGGACTGAGCATGCACCCCTGAGGGGCCCCTGTGTAGAGGATCAGCATGGCGTATGTGTGGTTACCTACCCTTTACACCTGTTGTAGCGGCCTGTCAGGAAGTCCAGAATCTAGTTACAGAGGGAGGTGTTTAATCCCAGGGTCCTTAGCTTAGTGATGAGCTTTGAGGGAACTATGGTGTTGAACACTGATCTGTAGTCAAGAATAGCATTCTCACGTAGGTGTTCCTTTTGTCCAGGTGGAAAATGGCAGTCTGGAGTGCAATAGAGATTGCATCATCTGTTGATCTGTTGGAGTAGGTCTAGGGTTTCCGGGATTATGGTGTTGATGTGAGCCATGACTAGCCTTTCAAAGCACTTCATGCTACAGACATAAGTGCTACGGGTTGGTAGTCATTTAGGCAGGTTACCTTGGTGTTCTTGGGCACAGGGACTATGGTGGTCTGCTTGAAACATGTTGGTATTACATACATCAGGGACAGGTTGAAAATGTCAGTGAAGACACATTTTGCGGATGCCAGGAGAATGCTACCTGCCCCAATGCACAGTGCCAACTGTAAAGTTTGGTGGAGGAGAAATAATGGTCTGGGGCTGTTTTCCATGGTTCGGGCTAGGCCCTTTAGTTCCAGTGAAGGGAAATCTTAATGCTACAGCATACAATGGCATTCTAGACAATTCTGTGTTTCCAACTTTGTGGCAACAGTATGGGGAAGGCCCTTTCCTGTTTAAGCATGACAATTCCCCTATTCGCAAAGCGAGCACCATACAGAATGGTTTGTTGAGATCGGTGTGTAAAAACTTGACAGGCCTGCACAGAGCCCTGACCTCAACCCCATCGAACACCTTTGGGATAGGGCTAGTTGCCCACCATCAGTGCACTTATGCTCTTGTGACTGAATGGAAGGAGGTCCCTGCAGCAATGTTCCAATATCCAGTGAAAAGCCTTCCCAGAAGAGTGGAGTCTGTTATAGTAGCAAAGGGGGAACCGACTCCATGTTAATGCCCATGATTTTGGAATG
The DNA here is from genome assembly GCF_029448725.1 of Salvelinus fontinalis. NCBI lineage: Eukaryota > Metazoa > Chordata > Actinopteri > Salmoniformes > Salmonidae > Salvelinus > Salvelinus fontinalis. The sequence continues at coordinate 15,021,355 of NC_074673.1, read as the reverse complement.
AGATGTTTTACGAGCAGGTGTCCACATACTTTTTGTAATGTACGACCTACGCAGATTGATCAAAATGGCGAAACACAAGTATAGGGACATAGTTTGAGGAGCAATTCAGCAGGTCGGACACGCATATGGCAGGGGCTCTTAACGATCACTGATTACAAAAAGAAAGCCAGCCACATCGCGGACATCAACACCACCCCACTGGAAGGAACTTTGAGCACAACGATGACTATCAGTGGCCGAGGAGAGGGCTACGTACTTATGGTCTCCACGGAAGACGTGTGTACAGTATGTCATTCAAATGTGTTAACCCTCGCAAGGCTGCTGGCCCAGACGGCATCCCTAGCCACAGCCTCAGAGCATGTGCAGACCAGCTGGTTGTTCTGTTTTTGACATTTTCAATCTCTCTCTAGCTCAGGCCGCTATCCCGACCTGCTTCAAGATGTCCACTATCATCCCTGTATCCAAGAAAGGGAAAGTAACTTAACTGAATGACTACCGACCCGTAGTACTCACTTCCATCTTCATGAAGTGCTTTGAGAGGCTAGTCAAAGACCACATCACCTCCTCCCTCCCCGATACGCGACCCTCTCCAATTCACCTACCTCCCTGACAGATCCATGGACGACACAATCGCCATTGCTCTGCACACACCCCTCACCCCTGCTGTTCATTGACTACAGCTCAACCTTCAATACTATAATGCCCTCTAAGCTCACCACAAAGCGCAAAGACCTGGGACTGAACTCCTCCCTGTGCAACTGGGTCCTGGACTCCCCAACTGGCCAACCACAGGTGGTGGAGGTAGGCAACATTACCTCCTCGACACTGACTCTCAACACAGGGGGCCTACAAGGGTGTGTCCTCAGTCAACTCCTGTACTCCCTTTATACCCACGACTGTGTGGCCTCACACAATTCCAACTCCATCATCAAGTTCACTGACAACATGACAGTAATAGGCCTGATTACCAATAACGACGAGACGGCCTACAGGGAGGAGGTAGGCACTCTGACGGTGTGATGCCAGGTAAACAACCTCTCCCTAAACATCAGCAAAACAAAGGAGCTGATTATGGACTTCAGGAGGAACCAGGCTGGACACGCCCCCATCCTAATCAACGGGGCTGCCGTGAAGACTGTCAAACCACACAGACACCGACTCTTCAACCAAGGATACTGAAGAAATTTGGCCTGTCCCCAAGGGCCCTCAAATCAAATGTTATTTGTCACATGCGCCGAATACAACAGGTGTAGACCTTACAGTGAAATGCAGTTTTAAGAAAAATACGTTTTAAGTAAAAAACCCTTACAGAGTCAATGTGCGGGGCACTTACAGAGTCAATGTGCGGGGCACAGGTTAGTCACAGTGTTCTACAGGAGCACCATCGAGCGCATATTGTCGGGCTGCATCACAGCCTGGTATAGCAACTCCACTACCGCTGACCACAAGGCACTACAGAGGGTAGTACGCTCAGCCAAACACACCACTGGGTGCACACTGCCTGCCCTCCAGGACACCTACAGCGCCAGGTGTCGCAAGAAGGCCAAGAAGATCATCAGGGACCTCGTATGAGCCATGTCTTTGCTCTCCCCGCTTCCATCATTTAGACGCTGGCAGTACAGGAGCAAAACCAATTGACTGGCCAATTCCGTCTACCCCCAGACCATCAGGCTGCTGAATAGCCACCACTAGTCAGCTACCTGGTCCCCCCCTCCTATGGACATTTCCCATCCCCCCTCAACTGATATTTACCCTGCCCCCACTCCATTGGACATTTATAATTGCCACAGTTGTCAATATGTATTATTATTTATATTCTTTATATTTGTATTGTTTTATTTCTCTTTGTCCTGCATTGTTGGAGCTCCGAGCTCATGAATTTCACTGTACCCTGTAATTACATCTGCAACCCTGTGCATGTCTCTATTCTAATCTAATTAAATAGGTCCATAGAGGTTAGCATATTTTTTCATTAAAAGGAATGATCACTTATACAGTAGTACAGCTTTGAAATGGTACAGCTACTGATGCACATGTTATCGAGAATATTTTGTAAACCTACAGGCTATAACTAAACACATTGAAATATCCTTTAAACAGGTAGACCTTTCAACGTTACTACAGTACAAGGATGTTGAGTTGTAAAGAAGATACCGCACTACTATTTTCCCCCTACCTCAGCCTTTCTTCCTTTCTCCTCGCAGGGCTGTTGTCCCTCACAGTGTGTCAAATTTTCACCTATTGTTTCTACAGTACAAGGAATTTTGAAGTTTAAACAACACAGGGGATTACTAATTTTCAACCTACCTCAACTCTTCTGCCTCTCTAATGCTCTGCTGTGGTCCCTCACATCCCTCTCTCACACAGTGACTCAGCTCGCTGTTCCATTCCACTTTTTCAGATATGATGAATGAATGCCTCCGCCTCTGGTAAATTTCTACGTTTAAATAGGTCGCCTTGAACTCGGATGTGCCTTCGAAACGTTGATTGGGGTAAAATTCCACAGTCAACAACCGAGAAAAATGGCAGAGTCCTTCAGTGGTTGTATGTGTCAACATGAGATATGAAGGGAGAGAGAAGCAGCAGCAGGCCAATGCAATAAGAACCTCTGAAAGAGAGAGAGAGGTGCTGCAGGTAAATTGAAGCAGGGCGGCTTGGGGGAAATGAGCTATGGGTCTGAGGTTCCGTTAATCTGCCGGTACTTCATAATGAAACGTATTCCTAATAGTAGGATTTTACTGTAAATCAGAATCTATATCTGATAAAACATTGTGCTTGCAGGAACACAATGAGGTAGGATTACATTCAGATGGAACTGCGCAGATAGCAGGTTTTCATGGATAGTGGAAAATGCCCACTTGGATGTGGTGATCTGTTTTCACTTCAGCTACATTTCTTCTCTTCTCTTCTCTTCTCTTCTCTTCTCTTCTCTTCTCTTCTCTTCTCTTCTCTTCTCTTCTCTTCTCTTCTCTTCTCTTCTCTTCACTTCTCTTTCTCTTTCTCTTTCTCTCTCTCTCTCTCTCTCTCTCTCTCTCTCTCTCTCTCTCTCTCTCTCTCTCTCTCTCTCTCTCTCTCTCTCTCTCTCTCTCTCTCTCTCTCTCTCTCTCTCTCTCTCTCTCTCTCTCTCTCTCTCTCTCTCTCGCAGAACCTGCCTTCACAAGGAGATGGTGAGAAGAAAAACAGTCAGTCTCCAAACACAAATGATGTTGTTCATTACATGGGAGCCCTGTCATCAGCTCCAGCGGGTACTTTGCTTATGCAGAAAGGAGATATCCCTCTCATTCAGCCGCTGTGTAATTCTACAAACATCAAAGCTGCTTTGCTGGCATTCACATCCATCAGCAGGCATGCAATGAAATGGGAATTACCTCGACATGAACAATTCCCTAATTTCTCAAAAAACAGAAGCAGCAGCTTGGAAGCACCCTGCCCACACCAAGTGAGCTGAGCGCAGTGAGCAGGTTACTCACTTGACACATTGAGGCTATGATAAAAGCCTTAAGTCAAAATTGAGCTCTGGATGGAAGGAAATTGGTGTTTGAAATGCCAGAGGGACAGGATTCTTAATTTAGACTGTTAGTGACACATTTCCAAGTCAGAGATAGTGTAAGCATTATCCTGGCTTTTTGTTTAAGGAACCAAACCAGACTTAGTTGTGAACTGAGGGTTATTGAGTTCACTTGCTTCAATGGTAGAGGTAGGCCTACAGACTAAGTGACCCTGGATTGCTTCTTCATTGGTAGAAGTGTGTCAATGGAGGGTAAGTGAAAAATGTAGTGACTCCTTGAGGGTAGAGTTCTAAGCAGATAACCATATACTGACACAGTACATTTTGAATCCCCAGGGATTAACATATTTTATCCTTCCAAATTACAAATACAGTGAGTTCCAAAAGTATTGGGACAGTGACACATTTTTTGTTGTTTTGGCTGTGTACTCCAGCAGTTTGCTGCTGAAATGATACACTGACTGTGAGGTTACTGAACTAAACTTTAGGCTACTTTAATGCATACATAAGTGAATTTGTCCCTAGATTTGTCCCTAATACTTTTGGTCCCCTAGAATGGGGGGACTATGTGCAAAAGTACTGTAATTTCTAAACAGTTCACCCGATTTGGATGAAAATACCCTCAAATTAAAGCTGACAGTCTGCACTTTAAGTACATGGTACAGAGCCAAAACAACACAATTTGTCACTGTCCCAATACTTTTGGAGCTCACTTTCTAAAATGTCCCTTTTAAACAAGAATCCGTCTTATTTTTCAGAGCTCAACTCCTCTGAGGACTATTTTGAAAGATTGCTGATGGTTTATGGTTCTCCCACATGCTATCTCACAGAGCTGTGTGTTAAATTCCCTGTCACACACACACACACACACACACACACACACACACACACACACACACACACACACACACACACACACACACACACACACACACACACACACAGAGCTGTGTGTTAAATTCCCTGTCGCACACACACACACATACACAGTGCTGTGTGTTAAATTCCCTGTCACACACACACACACACATACACAGAGCTGTGTGTTAAATTCGCTGTCACACACACACACACATACACAGTGCTGTGTGTTAAATTCCCTGTCACACACACACACACACACATACACAGAGCTGTGTGTTAAATTCCCTGTCACACACACACACACATACACAGTGCTGTGTGTTAAATTCACTGTCACACACACACACACACATACACAGTGCTGTGTGTTAAATTCCCTGTCACACACACACACATACACAGAGCTGTGTGTTAAATTCCCTGTCACACACACACACACACACACACACAGAGCTGTGTGTTAAATTCCCTGTCACACACACACACACACAGAGCTGTGTGTTAAATTCCCTGTCACACACACACACACACACATACACAGTGCTGTGTGTTAAATTCGCTGTCACACACACACACATACACAGTGCTGTGTGTTAAATTCCCTGTCACACACACACACACATACACAGAGCTGTGTGTTAAATTCCCTGTCACACACACACACACACATACACAGAGCTGTGTGTTAAATTCCTTGTCACACACACACACATACACAGAGCTGTGTGTTAAATTCCCTGTCACACACACACACACACACACACACACATACACAGAGCTGTGTGTTAAATTCCCTGTCACACACACACACATACACAGAGCTGTGTGTTAAATTCCCTGTCACACACACATACACAGAGCTGTGTGTTAAATTCCCTGTCACGCACACACACATACACAGAGCTGTGTGTTAAATTCCCTGTCACGCACACATACACAGAGCTGTGTGTTAAATTCCCTGTCACACACACACACATACACAGAGCTGTGTGTTAAATTCCCTGTCACGCACACATACACAGAGCTGTGTGTTAAATTCGCTGTCAGTGGTGTTTTAGTACGGTTATGCTAATTGGGCTGAGGGTTAGCGTAGTGGTGGTGTGGTGATGTGAGGGCTGCAGATTACGACACAGCGAGCCACTGTCAACACACTGGAGGAGGAGGGCACAGTCAGAGCAAGGCAGTGTGTGGGTGGATGGGAGAAGAGAGGCAGGATTATAGAAACATGAATGTTCTTTCCTGTGGCAACCGAAACAGCAACACAAGAACAGAGTTATCAGTAGGTAAGAGGAGGATGATTAATATATGCTTTAGCTAAACTGTGCCTCTTGATGTTTCAGTGCTTCATGAAGTGCTTCCCCTCCAGTAAGGTCTCTCTCTCTTTCTGCCAGTTTTGCAGGCATACATCAACTTAAAAATGGATTGTATCGCTGCGCGTTGGCAGTGGCACATCCTACCAGTCATTAATGCTTGTGCTCCAGCATCACATGGGTCATGGATGTTCAGTACTGGTAACTTCTAGGCCTATACAGCTAGCTATAGGGGAGAAATAAAGCATATTTGTAGTCAATTTTCTGAGAATGGTCATCTCTGCCAGGAAAAACTAAGGATGGTTCTTTCTAATCTCAAGTACTGTGTAGGCATGAGCAATTGTATAAGTGTACCTTGTGTTTCTGTATCTGCGTGTAGCAGGTGTGTGTAGAGGCTTTATCACATTCAGTTCGTAGTGGAAATGATGTATCAGTGCCAGGATTAGTGGTCGTTATGTAGCACATATTATTCTAAATTTGATATAGTATATTTTATCATATATATAAAAACCCATGTTCTATCTCTGTACTTATATTATTATGTTGTCATTCTAGTTGAGGCACCTGTTTTGGAGCTAGTGGAGTTAACTGTAGCAATGGGTGGCAGCAGGCAGGCTCCTCACCTTTAGTTCAGATGTGGGTATTTATAAACCGTCATTGAGGGAGACGGATGGTTCGTCCTCAGGTTGCTGAGCTCAACTACACTTTTTAGGGGGGCGTGGAGTGAAGAGTCGATGCCCCCTCCTCTCCCAAGCTGAGGGGGAAGCACAGGGCAGGGGCAGCCAGCCTGGCTGTTATTTTAGGTCTAGTGATTTGTGCTCTGCCTCAAGGGGTTTGGCCACCAGGCAGTCAGGCAAGGGCCTAGTACACTACAACACACACCATCCATCTAGCCACTTCGTCCTTCCCTCCCCTTTTGTATTCAGGACTTTGAGTGGATCTCTTGTTGTGAGGACAAATAGAATGCCGCAGGTGAGCTGTGTCTGTGTTTCGGCCACCGCAGGTGACAGGCTCCACAGCGGGGGGGTTGGGGGGTGGCAATAAGCATTCAGTCATCCGATCTGCCACTGGAGGCAGCGACCCAGACGCCACCTGGGCTGACTTAACCCATTTCTCATCTCACCTCCACTGAGCTCAGGGGAAATGGAGGGAGATGGAATCTGCTCTGCAGCAGTCAATGCCCCTTCGCTGAATAGGAATTAAATATATGAATGCAACAGCTCTTTAGCCAGGGTTCTCAAACTTTTTTTGCTGCTCAACTATGACATTCTGAAATTGCATGCACATTTTGATGGTGTAACTTGTTACATATCAGGTTATGTGGTTAACTGATGATGCAGTCTACTTGCTTTTGGCAGGTCTTCCACTGAATAGGTTGAATTCAATCAATCAGTCAAATGTATTTATAAACTCTGCAGTTGTCACAAAGCGCTTATACAGAAACCGAGCATAAAACCTCAAAGAGCAAGCAATGCAGAAGCACGGTGGCAAGGAAAAACTCCCTAGAAAGCCAGAAATTAGGTAGGCCTCAACATGGTAGAAATACAAACACAGGAAACAGAGGACATAGAAGGGACAGTATGTGGGTATGCGCGGGTGTATACAGAATATGGGGGGAGTGTGGTTGTGATGGAAAATGGGGTATGTTTTTGTGATAGGAAAGTGTGGTGAGTTAAGTGAGTGAAAAAGTAAAAAGGTTGCAAATGCCAGAGCCCATGTCCCGTGTCTGCGAGCAGGAGTTGTGACAGAGAGAATTCTCAATTTTGTCCAGATACGGGATATACATTTTAAACTAAATTTCAAATATTGTCTATTTATTTATTGTCCTATCATGATGGAACGGTCCCCTCAACCCTATACACCCACCTGAGTGACCCACACACTAAGTTCTTAACTGTTTTATAGGCCTACTGCAAGTAGCCTCTACGCAGCCAAGACAAAACATAAACGTTGTCAGCGACACACTGAGCAGCACCACCCCTTCAAGAGTCAGAGCCTGCCTGGCAGTGTTGGTCCAATCAAAGCCCCCGGGTGGGTGAGCATAATATCCAAGGAATTTCTCAAAGCTGCTAATGAGAACCTTAACAACATTGTACCTAGCCGGTGGGAATTCCGATGGATACTCCCACCCAGGTAGTGGCAGTGCTGGCAACACTAGCTGCAGTAACCCATGGGTAGGAGGTCACAATCGGACAATCAGAGGGAGCAAATTACTGTGGCCCTGGCAGCACAAAATAATCAAAAGGTCTGACTGCTCAGAGATGCTTGGGGAAATGATCACAGCGGGGGACCAGTCTGTGTTTCAGGGGAAAGGGGTGTATCTGAGCTCCATCAGCTAGGACTTGACATTGGTCAAGCAAATCTCCAAAATCTTGCTCAATTTGCATGCCTTCTCAAACAGCTACAACTCTATATGAATTCACGCATCGAGTCTTCTCTTGAGTTGGACTCGGGGATGGAAAAAGTTGAACATCTGAGCTTGTGGTTGTTTGTGGGGGAAGGGTAGAGATAGTGTGTGTATGTATCACATATCTGTTGCTAAGGGGTAATGATGTTAGTGACTGTATAGGATGAATTACAATAATTGTTTCCCAAAATAATAATTGCTTGCCAAAAAATGTAACTTTTGTAATGCCAGTCCTGGTTATAGGAAACAATCCTTCGTGTGAAGTGCCTACATCAGAGATAAAAAACAGTGTTCTATATGTCTGTACTTATATTATTATGTTGTCATTCTAGTTGAGGCACCTGTTTTGGAGCTAGTGGATTTAACTGTAGCAATGGGTGGCAGCAGGCAGGCTCCTCACCTTTAGTTCAGATGTGGGTATTTATAAACCGTCATTGAGGGAGACGGATGGTTCGTCCTCAGGTGGCTGAGCTCAACTACGCTTTTTAGGGGGGCGTGGAGAGAGGAGTTGATGCCCTCCTCTCACAAGCTGAAAGGGAGGCATTTTATTTGTTGTGTAAATAAATTAATATATGCACGGTACAAGCTTGGCACAACTGTATTTTGGAAGTTTCTCCCCTTCTTCTCTGCAGATCCTCTCAAGCACTGTCAGGTTGGTTGGGGAGCGTTGCTGCACAGCTATTTTCAGGTCTCTCCAGAGATGTTCAATCGGGTTCAAATCCGGGCTCTGGGTGGGCCACTCAAGGACATTCAGAGACTTGTCCCAAAGCCACTCCTGCATTGTCTTGGCTGTGTTCTTAGGGTCATTGACCTGTTGGAAGGTGAACCTTCGCCCCAGTCTGAGGTCCTGAGCGCTCTGGAGCAGGTTTTTATCAAGGATCTTTCTGTACTTTGCTCAGTTCATCTTTGCCTCGATCCTGACTAGTCTCCCAGTCCCTCCCGCTGAAAAACATTCCCACAGCATGATGCTGACACCGCCGTACTTCAGCGTAGGGATGGTGCCAGGTTTCAGGCCTAGCCAGTCTCCAGACCTTAATCCCATAGACAATCTGTGGAGGGAGCTGAAGGTTCGAGTTGCCAAACGTCAGCCTCGAAACCTTAATGACTTGGAGAAGATCTGCAAAGAGGAGTGGGACAAAATCCCTCCTGAGATGTGTGCAAACCTGGTGGCCAACTACAAGAAACGTCTGACCTCTGATTGCCAACAAGGGTTTTGCCACCAAGTATGTTTTGCAGAGGGGTCAAATACGTATTTCCCTGATTAAAATGCAAATCAATTTAGAACATTTTTGACATGCGTTTTTCTGGATTGTTTTGTTGCTATTCTGTCTCTCACTGTTCAAATAAACCTACCATTAAAATTATAGACTGATCATTTCTTTGTCAGTGGGCAAATGTACAAAATCAGCCGGGGATCAAATACTTTTTCCCCCTCACTGTACATGGACACTCAATCATCATGGTACTTTTTAATGGTAACAATATATTACAAATATTACAAAAAATAGGATTGAAACTTGTATCTCATTATGGTAAATGGTTAAATAAATATAGCTAGTTATAATTGTAACGACTTAGCAGATAATAGTAAAAGACAATCAGTATTTACCTGGCTAAAAGAGAAGGAATATAATATCTTGTTCACAGGAAACTCATTCAACAATGAGCGCGAAATGTATTTCTCCCATGGACAAAGAAACTCAAAATGGGTGATGATATCAATTAACAGTAATTTTTATCCAAATGTGCAAATTGTCTAAACAGATCTGCAAGGTAGATGGATTATTTTAAATATGTTATTGGACCTTAAACAGATTTGGTTTATTAATCTCTACGCTCAGCATTATGATGATCCACTCTTCTTTGAAAATATATATAATAATTTATCAAGCCTACAAGCAATACAAGACTATTATTAGGGTGGGAGATTATAATACGGTTTTAAATACCTCAAGGGATCGTAAAGGAAATCACATTACAAACTATTACCCTCATGCACTGAAGGAAATCATTAATATTATGGATATATTGGAACTAGTGGATATATGGAGGTTTAAAAATCCTGACCTAGCGAGACATACATGGCGGAGGCTCAATCAAGCTAGTCGTCTTGACTACTTTCTTATGACATTGTCGTGGGAGTTAAGAGTGTTGATAGGGTACAGAATGCGGTCGGACCATCAAATAACTGACATATACTAGTCCACCTGGGCGAGGATATTGGAAATGTAATCAAAGCCTAATGGATGGCAACTTGTGTTTAACCAGGACAGAAGAATTTATAACTGATGTTTTCCAACACAACATATGTACAGCAGATCCCTTTATTGTGTGGGACACTTTTAAATATGCATTTAGAGGCCATGCAATTCAATACTCATCTTTAAAAGAAAAGCAATTTAGGTCAAAATAGTTCATATTAACAAAGGAAGTAGAGGGACTAATGGTACAGATAGTAATAAAAACTGTAGCATACAGGTAAAGTTAGAGGAAAAGCAAAAAGAACTGCAGGAACTTATTCAAGTTCAAATATATTATAAAAAATAAAGCGACCTAGATGGAATATGTGGAAAAATGCACCGCATAATGTTTTAATCTTCAACATAGAAAAGCTACCAAAGATAATTTACTGAATCTTGTTACAAATGGAGTCACCCATGATTCACAAAACAATATTTTGAAAGAGGAAGCGGGAAGAGGAAGAGGAAAGAGGAAGATAATGCCTCCCGGGTGGCGCAGTGGTCTAGGGCACTGCATCGCAGTGCTAGCTGTGCCACCAGAGTCTCTGGGTTCGAGCCCAGGTTGGGCTGGGTTCGCGCCCAGGCTCTGTCGCAACTGGGAGGTTCGTGGGGCGACGCACAATTGGCATAGCGTCGTCCGGGTTAGGGAGTGTTTGGCCGGTAGGGATATCCTTGTCTCAGTATGTAAAATGTAATAAAAAAATAAAAAAAATAAAAAATGTATGCACTCTACTGTAAGTCGCTCTGGATAAGAGCATCTGCTAAAATGTAAATGAAGCCTAGTACTTTAAGCATATGTTTTAGTTTCAAATTCCTCCATCTCCACTAATCGAAGTTAATTGACCATTACTGAAACAGGACCCAGGTGGTAAATATATAGATCCAGTCCATGAAAAAAACTAGCCCCTTATCAAAATGCATTGAATTAAAAATGTATTGTGGGATATTATTCATCCTAATTAGACTGTTTTTTACATGGACAATACATTGCAGATAATATAAGACTACTACTAGTACTGGAAACAAAAAAACACTATGAAAAATCTGAGATACCAGATTCTGATAAAGTACGACTGGAATTTATATATAAATGCCTGGAATATTTCCATTTTGGAGAATCTCTTATACAATGGGTTAAAGTTATATATAGTAACCATGAGTGTAAAATAATAAATATGGCTACTTCTCAGAAAGTATTAAACTGTCAAGAGGAGTAAAACAATGTTGTCCACTTTTGGCATATCTATTTATTATGGACATCAACATGGTAGTGATTAAAAGCAGATCCAACAATAATATCAAGGTGCTAGAAATCCAGGGCTTAAAAACAAAGGTGTCATTGTACACTGATGATTCATGTTATCTTTTAAACCCACAATTTGGATCCCTCCATAGCCTCAGAGGACCTAGATAATTGTTCTTACAACCTGGAATTAAAATCGATTTTTGGGGGGGGGTTGTATCATTTGATTTAAACAACATGAATACCACTTTGAAGATGCAAAATATTTTTTCTTGTGAAACAATAATAATAAGACAAAAAAACAGAAAACTTGTGTGCATAACTAGTCACCCCACCTCCCCCAAAGTCAATACTTTGTAGAGCCACCTTTTGCAGCAATTAGAGCTGCAAGTCTCTTGGGGTATGTCTCTAAGCTTGGCACATCTAGCCACTGGGATTTTTGCCCATTCGTCAAGGAAAAACTGCTCCATCTCCTTCAAGTTGGATGGGTTCTGCTGGTGTACAGCAATCTTTAAGTCTTACCACAGATTCTCAATTGGATTGAGGTCTGGGCTTTGACTAGGGCATTCCAAGACATTTAAATGTTTCCCCTTAAACCACTCGAGTGTTGCTTTAGCAGTATGCTTAGGGTCATTGTCCTGCTGGAAGTTGAACCTCCAACCCAGTCTCAAATCTCTGCAAGACTGAAACAGGTTTACCTCAAGAACTTCCCTGTATTTAGCGCCATCCATCATTCTGACCAGTGTCTCAGTCCCTGCCGATGAAAAACATGAGGTTCTCAGAGTGATGAGAGGAGTTGGGTTTGCGCCAGACATAGCGTTTTCCTTGGTGGCCAAAAAGCTACATTTTAGTCTCATTTGACCAGAGTACTTTCTTCCATATGTTTGCTTCTTTTTTTCTTTAAGCAATGGCTTTTTTTCTGGCCACTCTTATGTAAAGCCCAGCCCTGTGGAGTGTACGGCTTAAAGTGGTCCTATGGACAGATACTCCAATCTCCGCTGTGGAGCTTTGCAGCTCCTTCAGGGTTATCTTTGGTCTCTTTGTTGCCTCTCTGATTAATGCCTTCCTTGGCTGGTCCGTGAGTATTAGTGGGCGGCCCTCTCTTGTCAGGTTTGTTGTGGTGCCATATTCTTTCCATTTTTGAATAATGGATTTAATGGTGCTCCGTGGGATGTTCAAAGATTCTGATATTTTTTTAAACCCAACCCTGATCTGTACTTCTCCACAACTTTGTCCCTGACCTGTTTGGAGAGCTCCTTGGTCTTCATAGTGCCGCCGGCTTAGTGGCGTTGCAGACTCTGGGGCCTTTCAGAACAGGGATATATACTGAGATCATGTGACAGATCATGTGACACTTAGATTGCACACAGGTGGACTTTATATAACTAATTGTGACTTCTGAAGGTAATTGGTTGCACCAGATCATATTTAGGGGCTTCGTAGGAAAGGGGGTGAATGCATATGCACGCTCCACTTTTCAGTTTACTTTATGAAACAAGTTATTTTTTTCATTTCACTTCACCAATTTGGACTATTTTGTGTATGTCCGTTACATGAAATCAAAACAAAAATCAATTACAGGTTTCAATGAAACAAAACAAGAAACACGCCAAGGGGGGTGAATACATTTGCAAGGCACTGTAAAGTGTTGGTCCCATGTTTCATGAGCTGAAATAAAAGATCCCCCAAATTTTCCATACGCACAAAACGCTTCTTTCTCTCAAATTTTGTGCACATATTTTTATCCCTTTTAGTGTGCATTTCTCCTTATAATCCATCCACCTGCCAACTGTGACCTATCGTGATGGACAATTTTATGTTTGTGTTTTCTAGTAACCAATTTCTTTGTTCTATTCTTGTGCTTTTCTAATAACCAATTTCTGTGTTCATGCTAGTGACTGATCGAATGACTCCTCACTATCAGTATCTACTATTTGTCAGTACGCCCAGACCCTTGTTTTGATAACGAATGAGATCTCAGTTTTAAGGTCTCAGCTTAGAGAGAACTAGCCTTTTGAAGTAGTGGTATGTCACATGCATGACCCAGCATTGGTCGGTCACATGAATGAAGCAAACAGTAATGATGAATTAATTATGAATGAGGAATAGGCTAAATAATGCAAATATAACTTGTCTGTATGTAAGAGATCTAATGGGACTACCCCATTAGAGCTTCTGATCGACATGTGTACTTGGTGCATTGAGTTGGTTGGAACCTCTCCAGCCCGCTGATAATAAAGAACAATTAATTAAAGATTGACTTTGAGTGTCCCTGTGTAATAACCTGCCCAGGGACTGCGGTTGAAAATTAACCGGCTGGCTAAAACCGGCACTTTTACTGAAACGTTGATTAATGTGCACTGTCCCTGTAAAAATAAAATAAACTCAACTCAACTCCCACAACAATGTCAAGAAGTTGAAAAACAGCATGATCATTACACAGGTGCACCTTGTGCTGGGGACAATAAAAGGCCACTCAAATGTAATGTTTTGTCACACAACACAATGCAATGTATAAGAATATTTTGAAGATAAATACACAACGCAGAAGATGAGAGGACTAAACACTAGAGTACTAACGGTCAATAAGGAATTGTCAATGTAAATAGGAGTTGGGTTTCAGTTCAACAGCTGTTTAGAATCTGTGGAATGTCACTCCTGAACTACGTGTGATACGTTCTGTACATTGAATCTGGAGTTGGATACGTGTTATTTGGCCATTGGCCCAGTTGTACTGCAAGGACTTCTGATTGGTCAACCCAAGGCTAGGGTGGGGGGCTATAAATGGCCTTCTGTCCCTTTGTTCTATGGAGAAAAAGTGAGGACAGGGGAGACTGAACATCTACAGTTGAAGTCAGAAGTTTACATACACTTAGGTTCGAGTCATTAAAACTCATTTTTCCAACTACTCCACAAATTTCTTGTTAACTATAGTTTTGGCAAGTAGGTTAGAACATCTACTTTGTGCATGACACAAGTAATTTTTCCAACAATTGTTTACAGACAGAATATTTATCTTATAATTCACTGTATCACAATTCCAGTGGGTCAGAAGTTTACATACACTAAGTTGACTGTGCCTTTAAACAGCTTTGAAAATTACAGAAAATTGTCATGGCTTTAGAAGCTTTTGATAGGTCAATTGACAGTCAATTGGAGGTGTACCTGTGGATGTATTTCAAGGCCTACCTTCAAACTCAGTGCCTCTTTGCTAGACATCTTGGGAAAATCAAAAGAAATCAGCCAAGACCTAGACCTCCACAAGTCTGGATCATCCTTGGGAGCAATTTCCAAACGCCTGAGGGTACCACGTACATCTGTACAAACAAGTACAGATGTACTTGTACTATGATGGGGTCTAAAACCAAACAGGAGCATTTCGTATACATGTGTCTTCAGGAAGGCATTGAGTGCTGAGCAACAGCTTTTAAAAAATGATACAGTAGGCATATTAGCTTTTTAAAAACATTTTTCAGATAAAAGGTCTAGCTTTTTGTGGAAAGGCTTTATTACTGCTACTTTTAGTGAGTTTGGTACACAGGGCCAAGCACAAACTAGCTTTTTCCCCCAGTAATTATTACGCACTCCTCTTGGTGGAGGGAACGCAACACCCCACTACAACTAAACTCCGTGTGGAGTGAATGATGTATGGGATTGTATGTGCAGGTAAGGATGACACAGGCAGAGAATATTACCGTTTACAGGGAATTTATTCTTCCTTAACACGGTAATTTGGGGAAAAGGATCTGGATGGAACCAAAGCAAATAAAGTTAAAGAAAGAACAGACACAAAGAACAGACACAGTCTCAATGGGGAAAACTGAGCTGACTACTCTGACTGTTCCAGGGGCAGACTCCACTAAGCTGGCATGTTGTAAACAGCCTGCTGCCTGGCCTCACCCTGTCTCATTATGGAGCTAGAGGAGTTCAAATCAAATCAAACAGTATTTGTCACATGCTCCCGAATACAACAAGTGTAGACTTTACCGTGAAATGCTTACTTACAAGCCCTTAACCAACAGTGCAGTTCAAGAAGAATAAAATATTTACCAAGTAGACTAAAAATGAAAAGTAATAATAAAAAGTAACACAATAAGAATAACGAGGCTATATACAGGGGGTACTGGTAACGAGTCAGTGTGCGGGGGTACAGGCTAGTTGAGGTAATCTGTACATGTAGGTGGGGGCTAAGTGACTATGCATAGATAACAAATAACCAGCGAGTAGCAGCAGTGTACAAAAGGGAGGGGGGGTGAATGTAAATTGTCCGGTGCCGATTTTATGAATTGTTCAGCAGTATTATGGCTTGGAGGTAGAAGCTGTTGAGGAGCCTTTTGGTCCTAGACTTGGCGCTCCGGTACAGCTTGCCGTGCGGTAGCAGAGAAAACAGTCTATAGGGTGACTGGAGTCTCTGACAATTTTATGGGCTTTCTACTGACACCGCTTATTATAAAGCGGCAGGTAGCCTAGTGGTTAGAGCGTTGGGCCAGTAACCGAAAGGTTGCTAAATCGAATCCCCGAGCTGACAAGGTAAAAATCTGTCGTTCTACCCCTGAACAAGGCAGTTAACCCACTGTTCCTAGAATGTGTTCTTAACTGACTTGCCTAGTTAAACAAATGTTAAAAAAATTATGAAAAATATAGGTCCTGGATGGCAGGAAGCTTGGCCCCAGTGATGTACTGGGCCGTTCGCACTACCCTCTGTAGAGCCTTACGGTGAGATGCAGAGCAGTTGCCATACCAGGCGGTGATGAAACCCGTCAGGATGCTTTCAATGGTGCAGCTGTAGAACCTTTTGAGGATCTGGTTACTCATGCCAAGTCTTTTCGGTCTCCTGAGAGGGAAAAGGTTTTGTCGTGCCCTCTTCACAACTGTCTTGATGTGTTTGGACCATGATAGTTTGTTGGTTATGTGGACACCAAGGAACTTGAAACTCTCGACCCGCTCCACTTCAGCCCCATCGATGTTAATGGTGCCTGTTCGGCCCGCCTTTTCCTGTAGTCCACGATCAGCTCCTTCGTCTTGCTCACATTGAGGGAGAGGTTGTTGTCCTGGCACCACATTGCCAGTTCTCTGACCTCCTCCCTATAGGCCTACTCATCGTTGTCAGTGATCAGGCCTACAATTGTTCTGTCATCAGCAAACTTAATGATGGTGTTAGAGCCCTGTCTATGTTGATATATAAGAGGAGAGCACTCCTTCAGCTAGGATGGAGTCCGTCACTCCTCAGCAGGCCAGCCAGGGTCCTGTTTGTGGGTGGGTCCCAGAAAGAGCACCAATTATCTACAAATCCATTATTTTTGGAGGGGCAGAAAACAGTTTTCAACTAGTGTGCTGACAAACTGCCTGGGAGCTCCTCAGTGGTGAAACTCCTCCTCCTTCAATCAGTGGTGAACCAGGTGGAACAAATCTTCCAGGCAATCTGGGCGTGCAAGCACCTGGCTCTGCTGTTGTCTTTAGACCACAGTGAAAGGAGCATTTATAAAACCACAAGACCAAGGAAACTTCATCTTTGTGATCAAGGTGACTGTGCAAGTCCAAGCCCTCCACAAAACTGTGAAAGACAGCCGGTAAGCACCATATTGGCCATGGTTTGGTTAGACTGACTTAAGCAGTGCACTGCTAATGATACTCTGGAAAACACAGACTCTTAACTTTGATAGGACTTTTGCAGTGGTATTTATAACTTCAAATGTTGTTTGTGGGGTAAAGGAAAAGTAAGAGCCAAATTCATTGTTGACAAAGAACTTGTTTGAAATTGTTAAAAGTCATTTAAACTTTGTAGAAATCTTAGTAAACCAAGTTCTTAATTCGGTAACAAATGTATAGTCTAAAAAATCTTTGGCTAAAAAATGTAAGATTTGTCTGCTTAAAACTACTGATTAGAAAATAAATGTAATTTTTTACTACTAAAAATATTTTGAATGTATTTGGCTAAAATGCAAATTTAGATAAAATATGCTCATTTGATTAAAAATGGTGGGTTTCTATTTTGGGAAACATTTGCTTAAAAGTGGAAACCTTGTATTTTATAATGGCAGAAATGTGTTTCTGAGGTGAATGTGGATAATTTTGTGTATTTAATTAGGCTGTCAACTCAAATAATAACTTGTATTTGTCATCTCTTTTTGAGGTTTTTCACCTGTTTACTGCCAACCAAAGAATGGTACATAAAAGACAAACAACTGATTCTATGGCTGTTTATTGAGTGAAATCCAGTTAAAATCTTCATGTGGAGGGACTGTCCTTTTCAAGTGGGGAATTGCACAAGAAGGAGGTCAACTTGACAACTAGCGATTGAGTTTTGTGAGTTTGCTATAGAGCTTGTCACTCCCCCAAACAGGGAGGGGGCCAGAGACAATTACTTGATGCCGACACATCTTTCAAGCAAAGTTACACACTGAAGCTATGACCTCTGACTGTTTCATCCTAACATTGTTGGTGCCGACGTGGATAAAAATATCCCTATATGCTATACACTCACCAGTTTTAGCCTCAGTCAGCACCATGTTCAGATTAGCCTTTACGCCGATAGCCCTGCCCCCTGGTAAACAATATATGATCACTGGATGATTATTTTTAAGTCTAATATTGTGGGTAAAGTAGTTGCCAATGACTATGGTTTTCAATTTGTCAGAGATAACGGTGGGAGGCTCAGCGGCTCAGACCCCGTAATGGATGGAGGAGAGACCTGAGAAGGCTCTGACTCCAACTCTTTGCTTACTGGGGAAAACTGGTTGAACGTTTCTATCGGCTGAATGAGCGTCCCCGGTTGAGCCTGCCGACAGGATTTCTTTCCAGAAGCTGTCAGAAAATGCAGGTACTGTGCAGGGGGATTAACACTACTACCTGTACTTACTGGTGGCATAGGCACCGTTTCATCCTTTCCTTCACTTTTTTCCCACTTTTTTTAACTAGGTAGGCTAGTTGAGAACAAGTTCTCATTTACAACTGCGACCTGGCCAAGATAAAGCAAACAGTGTGAAACAAACAACACAGAGTTACACATGGAATAAACAAAACATACTGTCAATAACACAATAGAAAAAGTATATATACAGTGTGTGCAAATGTGGTAAGATAAGGGAGGTAAGGTAATAAATAGGCCATAGTGGCGAAATAATTACAATTTAGCAATTAAATACTGGAGTGATAGACTGTAGTGATAGATGTGCAGAAGATTAATGTGCAAGTAGAGATACTGCGGTGCAAAGGAGCAAAAAAATAAATAACAGTATGGTGATGAGGTAGTTGGATGGGCTATTTACAGATTGGCTACGTACAAGTGCAGTGATCTGTGAGCTGCTCTGACAGCTGGTGCTTAAAGTTAGTGAGGGAGATATGAGTCTTCAGCTTCAGTGATTTTTGCAATTCGTTCCAGTCATTGGCAGCAGAGAACTGGAAGGAAAGGCGGCCAAAGGAGAAATTGGTTTTAGGGGTGACCAGTGAAATATACCTGCTGGAGCGTGTGCTACGGATGGGTGCTGCTATGGTGATAAGGCGGGGCTTTACCTAGCAAAGACTTATAGATGACCTGGAGCCAGTGGGTTTGGCGGTGGATACGAAGCGAGGGCCAGCCAACGAGAGCATACAGGTCGCAGTGGTGGGTAGTATATGGGCTTTGGTGACAAAACGGATGGCACTGTGATAAACTCCATCCAATTTGCTGAGTAGAGTGTTGGAGGCTATTTTGTAAATGACATTGCCGAAGTCAAGAATTGGTAGGATAGTCAGTTTTACAAGGGTATGTTTGGCAGCATGAGTGAAGGATGCTTTGTTGCGAAATAGGAAGCCGATTCTAGATTTAATTTTGGATTGGAGATGCTTAATGTGAGTCTGGAAGGAGATTTTACAGTCTAACCAGACAACTAGGTAGATGTACACATATTCTAAGTCAGAACCGTCCAGAGTAGTGATGCTGGACGGGCGGGCAGGTGCTGGTAGCGATCGGTTGAAGAGAATGCATTTAGTTTTACTAGCATTTAAGAGCGGTTGGAGGTCACGGAAGGAGAGTTGTATGGCATTGAAGCTCATCTGGAGGTAAGTTAACACAGTGTCCAAAGAAGGGCCAGAAGTATACATATTGGTGTCCACATCAACAACAAACTAGAATGTGTAACGGCTTTCGTCGGTGGAAGAAGGAGAGGGCCAATGCGCAGCGTAGTATGTATCCATATTTATACATTATACTTCAAGAATGAACAAAAACAATAAACTGACGAAAACCAACGAAGCTACAGTCCCGAACTAGTGAACACAGAAAAACCAGGAACACACGAACAGGAACAATCACCCACAAAACACACTACAAAACAGGCTACCTAAATATGGTTCCCAATCAGAGACAATGACTAACACCTGCCTCTGATTGAGAACCATATCAGGCCAAACAAGAAACCCCACATAGAAACAGAAAACATAGACTGCCCACCCCAACTCACGCCCTGACCATACTAAAACAAAGAAAAACCAAAAGAACTATGGTCAGAACGTGACAGAATGGTCCAAACACACCAAGACACTCTTCACGACAAAGCCTGTTCCCCCTTCAGGAAACTAAAAAGATTTGGCACGGGTCCTGAGATCCTCAAAAGGTTCTACAGCTGTAACATCGAGAGCATCCTAACCGGTTGCACCACTGCCTGGTACGGCAATTGCTCGGCCTCCGAACGCAAGGCACTTCAGAGGGTAGTGCGTACGGCCCAGTACATCACTGGGGCTAAGCTGCCTGCCATCCAGGACCTCTACACCAGGCGGTGCCAGAGGAAGGCCCTAAAAATTGTCAAAGACCCCAGCCACCCCAGTTATAGACTGTTCTCTCTACTACCGCATGGCAAGCGGTACCGGAGTGCCAAGTCTAGGACAAAAAGGCTTCTCAACAGTTTTAACCCCCAAGCCATAAGACTCCTGAACAGGTAACCAAATGGTTACCCAGACTATTTGCATTGTGTGTCCCCCCCAACCCGTCTTTTACGCCGCTGCTACTCTCTGTTTATCTTATATGCATAGTCACTTTAACTATACGTTGATGTACATACTACCTCAATTGGCCCGACCAACCAGTACTACCGCACATTGGCTAACCGGGCTATCTGCATTGTGTTCCACCACCCGCCAACCCCTCTTTTTACGCTACTGCTACTCTCTGTTCATCATATATGCATAGTC
Source organism: Salvelinus fontinalis (assembly GCF_029448725.1). Taxonomy (NCBI): domain Eukaryota; kingdom Metazoa; phylum Chordata; class Actinopteri; order Salmoniformes; family Salmonidae; genus Salvelinus; species Salvelinus fontinalis. Next base: position 15,000,615 of record NC_074673.1, on the reverse strand, counting down.
ACTTTAACCATACCTACATGTATATACTACCTCAATAAGCCTGACTAACCGGTGTCTGTATATAGCCTTGCTACTCTTATTTTCAAATGTCTTTTTACTGTTTTATTTCTTAACTTACTTACACACACACACCTTTTTTTTTGCACTATTGGTTAGAGCCTGTAAGTAAGCATTTCACTGTAAGGTACCTGTTGTATTCGGCGCACGTGACAAATACACTTTGATTTGGTATCGTCTGCGTAGAGGTGGATCAGAGAATCACCAGCAGCAAGAGGGACATCATTGATGTACACAGAGAAAAGAGTCGGCCCGAGAATTGAACCCTGTGGCACCCCCATAGAGACTGCCAGAGGTCCGGACAACAGGCCCTCCAATTTGACACACTGAACTCTGTCTGAGAAGTAGTTGGTGAACCAGGCGAGGCAATCATTTGAGAAACCAAGGCTGTTGAGTCTGCCGATTTAAGAATGTGGTGATTGACAGAGTCGAAAGCCTTGGGCAGGTCTATGAATACAGCTGCACAGTATTGTCTCTTATTGATGGAGTTTATGATATCGTTTATGACCTTGAGCGTGGCTGAGCTGCACCCATGACCAGCTCGGAAACCAGATTGCATAGGGGAGAAGGTACGGTGGGATTCGAAATGGTCTGTGATCTGTTTGTTAACTTGGCTTTCGAAGACCTTGGAAAGGCAGGTTAGGATAGATATAGGTCTGTAGCAGTTTGGTCTAGAGTGTCACCCCCTTTGAAGAGGGGGATTACCGCGGCAGCTTTCCAATGTTTGGGGATCTTAGACGATACGAAAGAGAGGTTGAACAGGCTAGTAAAAGGGGTTGCAACAATTTCGGCTGATCATTTTGGAAAGAGAGGGTCCAGATTGTCTAGTCCTGCTGATTTGTAGAGTTCCAGATTTTGCAGCTCTTTCAGAGCATCAGCTGTCTGGATTTGGGTGAAGGAGAAATGGCTTGGTCAAGTTGCTGTGGGGGGTGCAGGGTTGTTGACCAGGATAAGGGTAGCCAGGTGGAAAGCGTTGCCAGCCGTAGAAAAATGCCTATTGAAATTCTCAATTATCGTGGATTTATCGGTGGTGACAGTGTTTCCTAGCCTCAGTGCAGTGGGCACCTGGGATGAGGTGCTCTTATTCTCCATGGACTTTACAGTGTCCCAGAACCTTTTGGAGTTTGTGCTGCAGGATGCAAATTTCTGTTTAAAAAAGCTAGCCTTTGCTAGTGGGCCAGGGCTAGCAGAAGGGCTTTAAGAGGGATATCTCGATGGAAGAAGTCTGATCAGCAGGGGTCCGTGTAGTAAAAGGGTCCAGGCCAATTGGCAAAATAGGTAGTAGTAATAGGTAGTAGCGCAAAAAAATTGGCTGATGGACCTCTTCAGCTAACAGTCTGGTATGGTCTAGACAGCTAGCGGGTCGCGGCTAGAAGGCTAGCAGATGGGCATTCAGGGGACGTCGCAATGGAGGAGCCTGTTGAAAAACCCCCTCGGGCAGATTACATCTGTAGTCCAGTCGTGATGGATCGGCGGGGCTCTGTATTGGCAATAAAAGGGGTCCAGGCCAATTGGCAAAATAGGGATTGTAACCCAAGGAGTGGCTGATGGACCTCTTCAGCTAGCCGGGAGATTGGCCTAGCATAGGCTAGCTCCAGGCTAATTGGTGCTTGCTTCGGAACAGAGACGTTAGCCAGGAGAAGCCAATCAGATAGCAGCTAGCTAGCTGCAATGATCCAGGTGAAGAGCTTCAGAGCAGTAGGAATCCGGAGATATGGAGAAAAAGAAGTCCGATAAGCTCTGGGTTGAATCGCATTGTGCAGACTGGAAGAAGTTGTCCGGGCTAAAGGTTAGCTGATGACCACTAGCAGTGGCTAGCTGACTACTAGCTAGTAAGTAGTGTAACACTGAGTTAGCTCCCACAGTATATACTTGTTAACAACATGAGAAACAATAACATAGCCTACAGTACTAACCACAGTATACAGGCCAATTCGCTGTACTCATAATATGCAGGAGACGCAATCGTTAAGCAAGGGCAAATTAAGTTATGATATCCAAGATGGCGTAGCAGTCAGGCGTCTTTTGTCTTCGTCTTGTCGTGTCCCGTGTATACAAATTTTTTTCTTCGCATATATTTTTTTCTACTTTTCTTAACCCCAACTTCAAAATACTCTCCTGCAACCCGCCTCACCCAACGTGGTATGGATCTGCTAATTTCTTTACTTTAGAACCGGAAACCCCAACAGGAGCTAGCCAGCTAACTAGTTACTAACCTCTTATCCTACCAATGTAGATAAATGATGAGGAGAGAAGACCTGTAACCAACGCTGTTACCACACTCACTTCCTTCCTCTCAGGCTAAAGCTTGTAAACAGACTTAATGGTCAGTGCCTCTGATCGGGGTGTGGTCCTTGGAGAGACTGACTCAATGGAGTGTGTGATAAACCTTCTCCTCCAACACCACTGCTAGGCAGACCTGGGTTCAAATACTATTTGAAATCATTTCAAATAATGAATCAGTGCTTGATTGAGCTTGCCTTGCTTAATGAAAGATTAGAATAGTACCAAAACTGTAAACCCTGCACATCTGTCACTCCATGCAGACCATAGCAAACGCTCAGAGTTTGAAAGATTTCCAATAGTATTTGAACCCAGGTCTGCTGCTAGGGTGATCTCTGTTATCTCTCATCTCAGCTGGGCAGCAGATCCAGACAGGAGGAGAGGATGCTCCTTCCGTTTAAACGATGAAAGATGACCGATAGCCTTAGGCAGGGGTGTCTGTGCCACACTCCCGCTCCAAATCCGCTACTCAGGACCCAGGACGAGCTCCCACAGCGACCCTGCTTTAAAGATGATAAATGATACAGGCACACCAAGGGCACCCCCTCGATAACACTCAGACACAAGTATCAGCTGAGAAATAATACTTTCTAATTTTTCAATAAATGTGATGTTCTGTGACATGGATTTCCAATAGCCCACATTCAGAGTTATAGAAGCCATCTCGCTTACAGTACATTGGATTTATTATAAGAAACGCCGAAACAGACGGTTCTGCCGAGTTGCTTTGCAGAGTTTTTTGGAGAAGGAAAGAGATGAAGGCTCCACACCACTCTTTCACTTAAATGAGAATGCGTTCTCAGTCAATTTATCTGGTAAAACAAGGGTTAAAAAAAAAAAAATTAAAACTCCTCCAGACCCTCTGGAGACCTTCTTTCATTCCTTACTTCCCTCATCAACTCATCCCTGACCTTTGTCTGCGTCCCCTCTGACTTCAAAATGGCCCGAGTGTCACGGCCGTTTAAAGGAGTGGACCAAGGCGCAGCGTTTTGAGCATACATACTTGTTTAATATAAGAATTCACCACTAAAACAATAAAAATCAACTGAACACGTGACGCCAACGTAGTGCTCACAGGCAACTAAACATGGACAACAACCCACATAACCAACAGGGAAAATGGCAACCTAAATAGGCTCCCCAATCAGAGACAACGATAAACAGCTGTCTCTGATTGGGAACCCATCCAGGTCACCATCAACATACATACCCCTAGACAATACAAAATCCCCATAGATAACAAAATAACCTAGACAAGACAAAAAAACCTAGACAATACAAAAACTAAACAAACCACCCTGGTCACACCCTGACCTAACCAAATAATAAAGAAAGCAAATATAACTAAAGTCAGTCACTCTCCTCCTCAAGAAACCAACACTTGAGCCCTCTGATGTCAAAAACTACTGACTGGTATCCCTTTTTCCTTCTATTTACAAAACACTTGAGCGTGCTGTCTCTGACCGAATCTCTCGCTATCGCTCTCAGAACAGTCTTCTTGACCCTAACCAGTCAGGATTTAACATGTGTCACTCGACCGAGATTGCGCTTCTCTGGGTCACGCAGGCTCTACGCACTGCTAAAGCTGACTCTCACTCCACTGTACTCATCCTCCTAGATCTATCCGCTGCCTTCGACACTTCGACATCAAATCCTCCTCTCCACCCTCTCAGGGCTGGTCGCCTCAGGCTCTGCACACTCCTGGATTGCATCCTACCTGGCAGGCCACTCCTACCACATGGAGAGGAACCGTGTCTGCACCACGTGCTCTCAAGTGGCAAATATCTCAGCTTGGATGTTGGCCCACCACCTCAAGCTCGACCTAGACAAGACAGTGCTGCTCTTCCTCATGGGGAAGGCCTAACCCACTCCAAGACCTTTCCATCACGGGTTGACAAATCCATGGCGGTCCCCTTCCCAGAGTGCAAAGAACCATGCCATGACCATGGACAACACCCTGTTGTTCTCTGTAAACATTAAAGCAATGACTCGCTCCTGCAGGTTCATGCTCTACAACATCCGTAGAGTACGACCCTACTTCACACAGGAACCGGTGCAGGTCCTAATCCAAGCACTTGTCATCTCCTGTCTGGACTACTACAATTCACTGTTGGCTGGGCTCCCCGCTTGTGCCATCAACCCCCTGCAACTTATCCAGAACGCTGCAGCCGCCTGGTGTTTAATCTTCCCATATTCTCCCATGTCACTCACTCCTCCACACTCTCCACTGGCTTACAGTCAAAGCTCACATCAACCACAAGCCCAGAGTACTTGCCTATGGAGCAGCAAGAGGACCTGCTCCGCCATACCTTCATACTATGCTCAAACCCTACACCCCAGCCTGATTACTCCGTTCTGCCACTTCTGATCTCTTGGTCTTCCCACCCCTAAGGAGGGCAGCTTCCGCTCCTCCCAGTCCAAGCACTTCTCTGTCCAATGATGGAAACCAGCTTCCCCCTGAAGCTAGGACAGCAGAGTCCCTGTTCATCTTCCGAAAACATCTAAAAGAGTATCTTAAAAATAATCCCAAAGCCCCCCAACCCATGCTTAATTTAAACCTTCTTCCTTTCTGTGAAAGTGGATGTAGACAACATGATGTTACCGTGTAAACAGGAATGGTCCATCATGGACAGAGAAGGGCATGTTGTCATGTGATGTAGCACCCTCTCCTCTCTCCCTACTCCTGTTTGTGTGTGTGTGTGCGTGTGCATATGTCCATTGTATCCCTTGTAGCCTAATCCTGGATGTTAGGCTTGACACTGAACAACTCTCTGCAATCTGCCACTTTCACTTACTGTGGTTTGTACCATTTCTGTCAGTCATGTCACATGATGTACTCAGCAGCCACCCTGCCTGTCTGTCACAACCGCCTACCTCACTGGAGTACTACTTCTTCTGCCTGCCTATTCACACGTTGCTACGGTAACACGTGGAAACTGTGGCTGTACTGCTATCTCTACCTCTACCCATGGATGACATTTTTCATATGTCAGACCTAAATTTGGTGTGCAGGTAGTGGATGCAAATTGGAAAGGGAACTGGAATGATTATGGATGTGGCATTTAAATGAACAGGGCTGTAGGGCTCCAATTGACTTCAGGAATGTCCAACAAAAATCATACACCCACTATTTGTTATTTTCTTCATTTTTGTACAAGTACAGCATTATCTTTAAGCAGGCAGATATTCTACTTAATTCTTAAATTCATTCTGTGAGCTCAGTATTAGTTGAAGCCTCAAGTTCCTTTTTTACAAAGAAGTGATAACTCAGTATTGCAACAGTTTTAGACTCAGTATTGCAACAGTTTTAGACTCAGTATTGCAACAGTTTTAGACTCAGTATTGCAACAGTTTTAGACTCAGTATTGCAACAGTTTTAGACTTAGTATTGCAACAGTTTTAGACTCAGTGTAGCAACAGTTTTAGACTCAGTGTAGCAACAGTTTTAGACTCAGTATTGCAACAGTTTTAGACTCAGTATAGCAACAGTTTTAGGCAGGTTCACTTGTCATTATTCCCCCACCAAACATTATAAAAAATGTTTTGTTATTGAACGGATGGTCAGGGGGCCGAAACATAATTACTAATAATTTGTAGACTGCAAATTGACTGCAAGAAGCCAAAACGGATATCATATTTGACAAAAAAAATCACCCACGGACCAAATTTCGGGCCGCCAGTTGGGGAACCCTGCACTAGACTACTGCAAAACCGTTTCCCCTACCGTGTCCCCTCACCTTGGTGCCACAACAAAGAGATGATGAGAAAAGTGTGGTTTTTAGATATTGATTAGCTATTGTCAAGGATGCACAGAAATTCCAAAATACAGTGCATTCGGAAAGTATGCTAACCGCTTTCCTTTTCTACATTTTGTTACGGTACAGCCTTTTTCTAAAATGTATTAAACTATTTTTTCCCTCATCAATCTACACTGTCACACCCTAATCTATTTCACCTGTCTTTGTGCTTGTCTCCACCCCCCACCAGGTGTCTTCCATCTTCCCCTATTATCCCTTGTGTATTTATACCTGCGTTTTCTGTTTGTCTTTTGCCAGTTCGTCTTGTCCCTTCAAGCCCTACCAGCGTGTTCCTGTGCCCTAGTGTTTGTTTTTCCTAGTCTTCCCAGTTCTGACCTTTCTACCTGTCCTGACCCTGCCTGCTGTCCTGTACCGGCCTGACTCTGATTTGGATCACGACTCTTTGCCTGCCTTGACTTACTTTTTGCCTACCTATTGTACTATAATAAACTCTGAGACTCATACTATCCGCCTCCTGTGTCTGCATCTGGTTCTTAGCCTGAGCCGTGATACTATACACAATACCCGAAAATGATAAAGCGAAAACTGTTTTTTAGACATTTTGGCAAATGTATTTAAAATAACAGAAATACCTTATTTACATAAGTATTCAGACCCTTTGCTATGAGACTCAAAATTGAGCTCAGTTGCATCCTGTTTCTTTTGATCATCCTTGAGATGTTTCTACAACTTGGAGTCCACCTGTGGTAAATTCAATTGATTGGGCATGTCATTATGGGATATTGTGTGTAGATTGCTGTAGAAAATTATTTATTGAATCCATTTTAGAATAAGACTGTAACATAAAATGTGGAAAAAGTCAAGGGTTCTGAATACTTTCCGAACGCACTGTATATCTAGCTGTCAGATAACACGTTCTGATGAAATGGCTTGTCCTGGACTGTAAAAACCCAAAGTGCATTGAGTGAATGCTGGAAAAAGATCTAGGTTCCTTTCTAAATATAGCAATGTGGAATGCAAAGAGAACTCAGACCACAAAATAAGTGAAGTGAACTTGCTAAAGAGTTGAGTCCTCATTCAAAGGCAAAGGCATTGTGAATACAAAGATAAATGAGTTCCTTAGATATTTCTTACCCCAAATTCACTTTAAATAGGACTGAGATGGGTTCTTTTAAAGAGGACTGAGATGGGTTCTTTTAAAGAGGACTGAGATGGGTTCTTTTAAAGAGGACTGAGATGGGTTCTTTTAAAGAGGACTGAGATGGGTTCTTTTAAAGAGGACTGAGATGGGTTCTTTTAAAGAGGACTGAGATGGGTTCTTTTAAAGAGGACTGAGATGGGTTCTTTTAAAGAGGACTGAGATGGGTTCTTTTAAAGAGGACTGAGATGGGTTCTTTTAAAGAGGACTGAGATGGGTTCTTTTAAATAGAACTAGATGTGAAAACACCCTTAATGTTGTTCATACTTCACCTTTCCAGAGATGTGCTTCAGCATGACATTACTACATCCTTTAATTGAAGAGCCAATGATCAGTGGTGTAAGGTACTTAAGTAAAAATACTTTAAAGTACTACTTAAGTCATTTTTGGGGGTACGTGTACTTTACTCCATACATGGAGTCTGATAACATAATTTTTTTGAATACTTAGCAGGACAGTGGAAAATGGATGGTCCAATTCACACACTTATCAAGAGAACATCCCTGGTCATCCCTATTACCTCTAATCTGGAGGACTCACTAAACACACATGCTTCATTTGTAAATTATGTCTGAGTGTTTTGCAGTGTGCCCCTGACTGAAAAACAAGAACAAGGTGCAGTCTGGTTTGCTTTATGTAAGGAATTTGAAATGATTTATACTGTAGCAGGTTCAAGGGTGTGGGGTTTCCACATCACCAAGTTCAATAACAAAACATGCACTAGTAACACAATTAGAATGCAAATGTGGAGTTTATTAAGGCTTTTGGTACACAGTGGAAAAAGGGGGAATTCACCAATTACTTCACTGTCCACAAGCTGTTCTCATTGTTGGTTCCGTTCTCCAGGGGTAATCCTAACACTCGGGTCCTCAGCCAATCCGGTTCGGTACACAAGGGGTGTAATCTGACAGTCCAGGTTACAACAGATACTCTCCCACTCTTTGCTCTCTCCTTACTCTGCCCCTTTGTGCAGGCTGCTTCCTCCTTTATCCCTAAGCACTCCCTGGCTTAACGAACTACAGCCTCGCCTCGTTGGGGCAGGAAATGTCCATATAAGGCTCGGAGGTGGAGCCAGTGGGCTGCCAGATATCTCCCCTCAATAACCACTCCCCTCACCGCTACCTGCCGTCTGCCACAATACTTTTACTTTTATTTTTGTTACTTAAGTATAGTTTAGCAATTGCATTTACTTATGATACGTATAAGTATATTTAAAACCAAATACTTTCAGATTTTTACTGGGTGACTTTCACTTTTACTTGAGTCATTTTCAGTGCCGATTTTGGCATAGAAATCTTGGTGGGGCAAACAAACCCAAAAAATGTTGGGATGCATGCCAGCAAAGCCACTACACAACACAACACTAAATGATACATCAAGGCAAAGGGTGGCTACTTTGAAGAATATAAAATATAAAATATATTTTGATTTGTTTTACCCTTCTGTAGTCTTAACATTCTGTATACTCCCCTTGTCCAAAGGGTAAAAAATGACCCGCCTTCACTAAACCCCTAAAATAAAGCAGCTTAATTGAATTTTAAACCCCAAATCTATTTTGCATGAAGAAACAACCTGTTTGAAGAAACAGAAACAAACTTTATGAATATCTGGGTTTTCCCTCTTCACAATGGAGGAAGACTGCATTTAATCAGTGGACACCTCTGGTTTTTATTACAACACACCTGTCATAATTGTTTTCTTTACTAAAGTAAAGGTTTATTATTAGTATTATTTATAAAGGTACTGCATAGGTGTAAACAATTTTTTTTTTAGCAAGAGATAGCATGTGTATAGCCTAAGAAAGTAGCAGAAATGTGCAAAAAGTGGTTTTGAATGCATTTTTTTGAAGGGAAACAATAACAGTATTTTTTTGGCGACATAGTGATATATTCTTATATACTGTACAATGAGGAATTGATCTACAAAATACTAGTCTTCTCACATTTTTTTAACCATTGCCCCCACCCACAAGGTGTATAAACAACAACAATAAATAAGAATAAAATAAGATAATAGATAGAAAACAAAAACGTGAAGAACATAGATCAATCAACTCTAATTAGCACATGTAGGACAGTATGCAAGTGTGTGTACATGGACTTTTCAGATGTATTTCTCACATGTGCAGCACATAGTATTTGTTTTACGGTCCTTCTTTGGGGGGAAGAATTGGCATCTCCTCCTCTTGTATGCCCCAGCTGCAGCCTCAGGTGGATCAGGACAAGATTCAGCCGCCTGAACAGCTTTCACAAGCGCTGCAGAGGCTGCTGTGTGGTGGAGGCGCTGCCTTCTTTGAATGTGTGGGGTTACAAGTGCCTTTCCCAGCTGCTCCAGGAACACCCTCCTCTTGTTTTGCTTATCAGACATCCAGGTAGGGTTGATATTGTTCCATATCATGAAGACATTGTATGAGGACACATCAATGATGTTATGGAAGATGACCAGGGGCCAGCGCGCAGTCATCCTCCTGCAGCTGTAAGTTCCAACAACCTTGTCCAGGTTGTCCACACCTCCTTTGTTGTGGTTGTAGTCCAGGATGATGGCTGACTTCCTGTCCTCACGATCACTGATCTCAGCTGTTTTGTGCAGTGTGCTCAGGAGGACCACATTCTAGAGTGGTGGTGGGGGTGAAGGCAAACTTTGATGAGAAGGCCTCCCTCCCCCTTGTTGTGAGGAGGGCAGGGGGGAGCTCAGGCTTGTTCTTTGTAACTGTGCCAACCTTGGTGTTCTTCCTCTTCAATAGCTGCTGGCTGAACTCTTATGAGTTCATAAGAGGTGAAGAAATTGTCACACATGACATTGTGCCCCCTCAATCCATCTGTCACATCAAGCACAACCCACATCCCCTGGTTCTTCTCCGGGCCTCCACTGATCAGCTTCCCTGTGTAGACTTGCATCTTCCAAGCATAGCTGGATTGTGCGTCACAGGCCACCCATATCTTGATGCCATACTTTGCTGGCTAGTTGAGCATATACTGCCGGAAAGAACAGCGCCCTTTTGACAAAAGAGATCACTATCAGTAATTAGTATCAGTGTCACAGAAAACAATTACATAAATCCATGATATTACAGCAATACATAATACAATTAACAGTGAAAATCACTTACATTACAGATATGAAAATAAAAATCTACCTCTGAATGGAACCAGTTGCTCATCCACTGTTACTTCAGGCCCAGGGTTGTAGCGGATGGCAGACGCTCCACCCACTTCTCCTAGACCTCTCTTATGGCCGTCAGTTTGTCTCTCACGCGTCTTGCAGGTATTGACTCACGGTTATCAAATCATACCCTTTCTTGAGAAAGTGTGAAAGACTTTCAGTTGTATCGTGGCATGGAAAATTGCCCTTCCACTCTTTGCATCCCAGAGACTACATGTATCCTTGCCTCGGGACCTATACACACCCGTTAAGATTAGCAGCCCTATGTAGGCACGCAGGTCAATCTCATCCATACCTTTCCAGTTGTCTCCATATTTACGGAAACTCTCCAAATTTGTCATCTCCTGGGTGATTTTTTTCAATGGCAGGTGTGATGACCATGTAGATTATTGAGGCGATGTCCTGGGCATGGGCAACTGCATGTCTTCTGGGCCCTGGGGTCATCCTTATGACATTTTGTGCTGCCATGGTTGTCATATGGGGACAAGGATCATGTTATTTTGCTGTTCTTTGACAAAAATGTATCTTTTTCAGTTTGTTGGATTTCTTATTAATCTGAAGATGATGCATTGTGCTCTGGGTTGTATTCTTCCCCATCTTCTTCTTCAGATACCTCCTCCTCTTCTAAATCATTCTTCTCTTGTTGCTCCTGGACATCTGAAGAAATCTGATCTACGACCTGTTGGGCACTGAAATGTGCACTCATGGCTTCAGCAAAGAGAAAACTGGAAGGACTGTCATTAGCAGCACCTTTATAGCCTCTGACAGCATTCCCCATTAGTAAACAATGCTTTCAAGAAATTTTTATTTTGTCTGAAATTTTGTTTCTTTTGTCTGAAATTTTGTTTCTTTTGTCTGTGAACCTGAGTTGTGTTGGGTAGCGGAGGGGAGATGCTGCACATGCACAAGAATGTTTTAGATTTGTTCAATCAGTAGCAGTAGTTCAATCAGTAGCACACAAACTAAATATCTCATCGTGTGTGTGTGTCTTTGTGGTTTTTGTGGTGTGTAAATAATTTTATAACTGCCAAGTCAAAAATGGCCCTAAGACAATCTTTGTACCCTGGTGGTGTACAGCTTTCATGGATATATGAACAAAGGCGATGTTTCACTTTTTCTGTTGTTGAGTCACTCTAGGAAAGTAATCATATTTCAAGTTGAAAAAATATAATTTAGGGGGTTTTCTCTGCTGTTAAACATAGTGGCGGGTCATTTTTGACTCTTAAGACAACACAAGGGTTAAAATAATTAACAGTGCAGGCTGACCATCAGGGCGTTGATGAGACAGAATGCAAATGCAGAGAGACTTATGTTTGACCCCTACAAACACAACTACGATGGAGACAAAACAAACACTCTGAAGCTCAGATCAATAAAGAAATAGATAAACACCAGAGGAAACTATTAAGTTACAACATCCTGGTTCAAAAAAACTTAAAGGAGAACATGAAATATCAAACAGCATACATTTCTTGGCTAAAATAGTTGTTCAGCTAAAGAGTCCAAGGCAGCCAACAGACAGGCTAAATGATATGTGTGTAACTCTATCAGACGGAAACATAAAGTCTGACAAGGCGTTCAGGCTCCAACAGAGATGCCTCCAACAGAGCAGCAGCAACAATTGATTCTCCTGCTGCCGTCTCCGTCTCCGTCTCAGTCTCCATTATCAAAATCACAGAGAGACGTCCTGCTGGCCAGCTCAGAGATGAGCTCTATCTTTCAGCTTGTGTCCCAAATGGCACCCTATTCCCTATTTTGTGCATTAAGGCCCTTAGGTCTCTGGTCAAATGTAGTGCACTATATAGGTAGTAGGGTGCCATTTGCGACTTAGACTCTATTTGCAGCTAAATAAGACGACTTACATAAATCAGACAGCCTGGAAACTCAAACATGCTTTAAACATGAGTCAGAGTCCTGATGGGAGACGGAGAACATCACACAACACTAGTTACAAGACATATTTCCTCTGCGCCAAGGCTAAGGATACGTCCCAAATGCCACTCTATATAGTGTACTTCATTTGACCAGGGGCCCATAGGCTTTGGTCAGGGAACTGGTCAAAAGTAGTGCACTAGTCTACATGGTGCCATTTAGGACTCACCCTCAGACACAGCACTGCAGCCAGTGGATCATAGACACCATGCACCCTCCTTTATTAGTTTGATTCCTCTCCTTGTTTTGGCTCCCAAGAATGATACTAATGAGTCATGCATAGCAATAGGAGGAGCGGCTATGAAAAGGATGCAAAAACAGGCAGACCGTCATTTTCAAACCAGCTCCACTCTCCTGACAGATGTGACATGGATGTGAAACTTCCAACACTACATCTACTTCCCAAATGGCAGCCTATTCCCTATTAGCCCTGGTCAAATGTAGTGCCCTATAAAGGGAATAGGGTGCCATTTGGGACGCACATATCTATAGTCTATTCCTCTGACAGATGTGACATGTGGATGTTAAACTCTTCCAACACTCCAGTTAATGAGGCTAACATGGAGGCTAGAATAGAACTATCCCTGGGGCAGGGTCGTGAACTAGGCCTGTCACTGTAGGAAAACAGACGGCCACACAGACAGTTTCACATAACGACAGTCAGACAGCCACACAGACACCTTCGCATAACGGCAGCCATGCCAAAACCATTCTAACAACATCCTGTCGGACTGCTCGGAGTTAACTCACATCCTGGGAGTCCCAAATGCTATTCCCTAAATAGTGCCCTACTTTTGACCAAGGACCGCATAGCATTCTGGTCATAGCGTTCTGTTGCTACCACTCCATAAGTGGGGGGGTGGTAATCTTGATAATTATCGACCCATTTCCAGGCTCCCTTATCTTGTGAAAATCCTAGAATCATTGGTCAACAACAGCTACATTATTATCTATCTGTAAATGGTATTCTTAATGTTAATCAATCCGGTTTCTGACCTAAACATAGCATCACTACGGCTACCATGCTTGAGTAAATTATATTGAAAATGCCTTAGAAGATAGAAAGAATTATGCTGCCATGTTTGTTGACTTGTAAAAAGCTTTTGATACTGTACACCATGTACTTCTGTTGAATAAGCTGTCCTCGATAGGGTTGGGTACTGATGCTTGCAGTGGTTTCATAATTATCTCAATGACAGAACTCAGACCATCAAGGTAGATTGGGTCAAATCTGAATTCCTTGAGTTACAAAAAGAGGTGCCCTAAGATTCGATACTCGGCCCACTACTGTTTACAATCTATATGAATATCATTGGTAATGTTGTAAAAAAATATATACAGTTGAAGTCGGAAGTTTACATGAACTTAGGTTGGAGTAATTAAAACTCGTTTTTCAACAACTCCAGAAATTTCTTGTTAACAAACAATAGTTTGGCAAGTCGGTTAGGACATCTACTTTGTGCATGACACAAGTAATTTTTCCAACAATTGTTTACAGACAGAATATTTATCTTATAATTCACTGTGTCACAATTCCAGTGGGTCAGAAGTTTACATACACTAAGTTGACTGTCCCGTTAAACAGCTTGGAAATGTCCAGAAAATGATGTCTGGGCTTTAGAAGCTTCTGATAGGCTAATTGACATAATTTGAGTCAATTGGAGGCGTACCTGTGGATGTATTTCAAGGCCCACCTTCAAACGCAGTGCCTCTTTGCTTGACATATGGGAAATCAAAAGAAATCAGCCAAGACCTCAGAAAAAAAATGGTAGACCTGGTTCATCCTTGGGAGCAAATTCCAAATGCCTGAAGGTACCACGTTCATCTGCACAAACAATAGTACACAAGTATAAACACCATGGGACCACGTAGCAATGACAACTTATTTTTAACTAAGACAAAATATTTTATACCTGAATTTTTCCAGTATAATATAGGAACAGCAAATTGTTTGGGATACTTATTGTTTGGGATACCTTTAAACGTACCTTCAGAGGTCATTCAATTCAATATTCATCAATAATAAAAAAGCTGTTTCTGGCTGAAGAGACAAGACTAACAAGGCAAATCCATGAACTAATAGTACAGGTAGATAGCAATAAAAACGATACTACAGAGATACAAAATAAGTGAGAGGAAAAACAAAAAGAACTTGAGGAACTTATTCAAGAATTATTTAATGTAATCTATTTAAAAAATAAAGCAAACTGGATGGACTATGGAGAAAAATGCACAAAATTCCTTCCTGAATCTCCAACACAGGAACGCTAACATTTTTTTTTTCAGAAACTCGTTACTGAAGACGGAGTCATTTATGAATCTCCCAATGATATTTTAAAAGAAGAAGCTAAATATTTTAAGCAGATGTTTTCCATCTCATCCTCTCCCACTGAATGAAGATTACATTAAGGAATTCTTTCCAAACAATACAAAAAATTGAAAATTAACAAATGTACAGAAAGGTCAGTGCAAAGGCCAAATTACAGAGGAAGAACTTTTTGAGGCTATTAAATCCTTTCAGTCAGGAAAAAACCCAGGGCTTGATGCATACCAGTGGAGGTATATCAAGCCCTTTTTATATACTAAAAGCTCCATTGTTTGATTGTTTTAACTACTCCTATAGAAATAGTAGTCAGGTACTCAGCAGGAAGGTCTGATTTCACTATTATTAAAACAAGACCCAGTTGGCAAATAAAAAGATCCAGTCTATCTAAAAAACTGGAGGCCCCTTGCACTTCAATGTTGTGATGCAAAAATACTAGCAAAATGCATAGCACTCAGAATTAAAAGGGTTTACCAGGTATTGTTCATCCTGATCAGACAGATTTTTTACATGGACAATACATTGGAGATAATATACGACAACTACTACAGATAATAGAACATCATGAAACATCTAAGCCATGCCTGGAATTTATAGAGGATTTTGAAAAGGTATTTGATAAAGTAAGACTAGATTTTATTTATAAATGCCTGGATTTTTTCAATTTCGGTGATTCTCTTATAAAATGGGTAAAAGTAATGTATAGCAACCCCAGGTGTAAAATAGTAAATAACGGCTACTTCTCAGAGAGTTTTGAATTGTTAAGAGGAGTTAAACAAGGGTTTTCGCTGTCACCATATCTATTCGTTATGGCCATCGAAATGCTAGCTATTAAAATCAGATCCAATAACAACATTAGAGGATTAGTAATCCAAGGCTTAAAAACAAAGGTGTCCATGTATGCCGATGACTCAAGTTTTATATTAAGTCCGCAAGCTAGATCCCTGCAATGTCTCATTGCAACTTTTCTGGACTCTCTGGACTAAAACCTAATTATGATAAGTGTACAATATTACGTATTGAATCTTTAAAAAATAAATTTTTACATCACCCTGCAGTTTACCTATAAAATGGGCTGAAGTAGACGTACTTGGTATTCATATCACAAAATATATAAATAAGCTCTCCACAATGAATTTCAATAGAAAACTTGTAAAAATAGACAATCCTGCAACCATAGAGAGATAAATACCTGTAGATTTATGGAAAGTTGCCCTTATTAACTCCATAGTCATATCTCAGTTTACTCACTTACTTATGGAGTTGCCTACTCCTGATGATTTGTTTTTCAAATCATATGAGCAAAGAATATTTAGCTTTATCTGGGATGCTAAACCAGACAAATAAAGTGTACCTATCTATATAATTAATATGAATTGGGTGGGTTGAGATTATTAAATATAAAAGCACTAAACCTCTCTCTAAAAGCTTCACTTATTCAAAAGTTTTACTTGAACCCAAAATGGTTCTCAAGTAGATTACTAAGAAAATTTCATTCATTGTTTAAAAATTGCCTTTTTGCCTTTGTGCAGATTGCCATGTCTCATTTTCGATTAATTGAAAATGATATATTTTTCAAAGTATCTCACTTTTTCAAACAAGCATTGCAGAGTTGGCTACAATTTCATCCCCCTGAAAAGATAGAACAAATATTACAATAAATATTGTGGCTGAACTTAAATGTGCTGGTTGATAAAATACCTGTATTTATGGGAAAGATGTTTGAAAAGGGTATTTTGTTCTTAAATTATATTGTAAATTGGAATGGTAGAGTTATGTCTTTCATGGAGCTATCAGAATTTTACAGGAAGGTCTGCTCGATCCAAGAACACAACCAATTGATTACAGCAGTACCCCAAAAATGGAGGAGGCAGGTGGCAGCGGGAGGAGGTAGGGAACTGGTCAGTCTGCCAAATATAAAGGATCAAAACTTGCGGGGGAATAAAAATTACATAAATAGGAAAGTATACTAGTTTCATTTGAGGACCAGTATGTTGACAACTGTGCCATACAGATTGCAAAATAGTTGGGAAGAGATTTTTGATGTACCGATTCCATGGTACCGGGTATATGAGTTGATATATAAAATGACGCAAGATTCAAGACTTCATGCTTTTCAGCTAAAATTACTATATAGAATTCTTGCCACCAACAAAATGTTGAATATTTGCGGCATAAAATCATCGAAGTTCTGCAGATTTTGTTGTGAGGATACAGAATCAATAGACTATTTATTATGGTATTGCCCTCAGGTAGCCTGTTTCTGGTCTCAGGTTCAGGAATGGCTGAAAATGCATAACATTGATTTAAAATTGACCATATAAAAAGTATTGTTAGGAGATCTTGGGAAACCGGGTCAGTCAATTACTAATATACTAATACTCTTAGTAAAAGTATTTATCTTCAACTCGCAATCTGTGGATTCGATTAGATAGAATTGTACGTTAAACATCACAGCCTAGTTTAAAGATATATGTTGCGTAGAAACCCGAAGAGGGTGGCGAGCAGAGATAGGTGGGATGGACTGAGTGAAGCTGAGGGTTGGTATGTGGAATTGGAGACAAGTGGGAGTGGAGTTGCAGGTGATAGAATGGTCTCCAGCCCAACAGATAAATTATACAAAATAAAGTACAAATAAAACATAGTAAAAAGTCAGTTTGAATGACACTGAGGTGCAGTGTTTTTACAGCTAATGCCAGTTTGCCTGAGGCTGTGCAGGTGTTTGTAACATGCATATACACACACTCTCATTCAAATACACACATACACTTTCACACACATGTAAATAGTGCCAGACATGCACTCAATCATATAAAGTTGGCCTTGCTGTTATGATTTTAGTTGTCCTTGATGTCCTTTGTTTTTTCTGCATTGTTGTTTTCTGTTTTCTTTTGTCTTTTTCTTTTTTCTCATGAGTTCCATTTCTTGGTTGTTGGTGCATTGGGGAGGGGGGTTCTTGGGGGTGGGGAAATTGAATTTATTATATTTTGTATTATTTTCTTTTTTCTTTTCTTTTTTCTTGGAGTGATTGTGTGAGGGGTCTCGGGTGGTTGATCGACAACTATGGGGAACTGTGAGGGGATCTTGGAGGGTTCACGTCCCCGTTTTTTTGGGGTCTTGTGGGAGATCTGTCAACGTGCCCTTGAGCAGGGCGTTGACCCTAGTATCGCTCTGGATGGGAGTCTGTTGGTTGACTGGTGTGGTGTAGTTGTTGAGCGGCTTCACTGCAAGTATATTGCATGGTTTGGATATTCAAAAAAAAATATATATTTTTAAAATATATATATATATGTAAAACAAACAAGTAATCTAACAATTCCCCAACAACTACCTAATACACACAAATCTAAGTAAAGGGATGGAATAAGAATATATACATATAAATATATGGATGAGCGATGACCGAACGGCATAGGCAAGATGCAATAGATGGTATAAAAAACAGTATATACATATGAGATGAGTAATGCAAGATATGTAAACATTATTAAAGTAGCATTATTAAAGTGACTAGTGATCCATTTATTAAAGTGGCCAATGATTTCAAGTCTGTATGTAGGCAGCAGCCTCTCTGTGTTAGTGACGGCTGTTAAACAGTCTGATGGTCTTGAGATAGAGACTGAAAAACAGCTTCTAAGTCACAGCTTTAATGCACCTGTACTGACCTCGCCTTCTGGATGGTAGCAGGGTGAGAGGGTCGCCTCCCTTCTAGTCCTTAGGAATCTATGCAATATTTAGTTTTGTATGTATTACTTCTTACATTGTTAGCCCAGAAAATCTTAACTGTTATTACATACAGCCGGGAAGAACTATTGGATATCAGAGCGACGTCACCGTACCAACATTACGACCAGAAATACGACTTTCTCAAAGCGGATCCTTTGTTCGCACCACCCCCCAGGGCATTTGATCTGATTCCAGATGCTGACCCAAAACAAGACAGAGCGGCCTCCTGGTCAGACTTCGGAGGCGTGCACACCAGCCACCGCTTCCGAGTATGTACAGTGTACATAACAGTCTCTAGATAACAAGGTAGACTAAATTAAGGCATAACCTAGATTCATTTGTAAAGAAGCATGTCTGACTTTTGTTAATAGGAAGGAAATTGTCCAGGCCACTTTTATGTCCATTTTAGATTATGGGGATTTTATCAAAACTGAACAAAAATATAAACTCAAGGTGTTGGTCCCATGTTTCATGAGCTGAAATGTTCCATATGCACAAAAGCTTATGTCTCAAGAATGTTGTGCACAAACGTGTTTACATCCCTGTTAGTGAGCATTTCTCCTTTGCCAAGAAAATCCATCTAGCTGACAGGTGTGGCGTATCAAGAAGCTGATTAAACAGCATGATCATTACACAGGTGCAGCTTGTGCTGGGGACATTAAAGGCTACTAAATAAAATGTGCAATTAAAGGCTACTAAATAAAATGTGCAGTTTTGTCACACAATACAATGCTACAGATGTCTCAGGTTTTGAGGGAGTGTGCAATTGGCATGCTGACTGCAGGAATGTCCACCAGAGCTGTTGCCAGAGAATTTAATGTTAATTTCTCTACCATAAGCGGCCTCCAACGTAATTTTAGAGAATTTGGTAGTACGTCCAACCGGCCTTACAACCGTATACCACGAGTAACAACGCCAGCCCAGAACCTCCACATCCGGCTTCTTTACCTGCGGGATCGTCTTTGTTGAGGAATATTTCTGTCTGTAATAAAGCCCTTCTGTGGATAAACTCATTCTGATTGGCTGGGACTGGCTCCCCAGTGGGGGGTCCTGGCTGCCAAGCGGGTGGGCCTATACCCTCCAAGGCCCACCCTTAGCTGCAACCTTGCCCAGTCATGTGAAACCCATAGATTAAGGCCTAATGAATTGATTTCAATTGACTGATTTCCTGTAACTCAGTAAAATCTTTGAACTTGTTGCTTGTTGTGTTTATATTTTTGTTCAGTATATACAGTATTCATGCAGCAGCATCTAAACTTAAACCACTATATACTGTTTTCCATTGTGCCCTTAGGTTTATTACTGATGATGGTTATAGAACTCACCGTTGTGTTTTGTATCAAAAAGGGGTTTGGGCCACTTTTTATGTAAGGAGAGAGCAGCATTTTCTTGTGTTTATCTACAAGGCACTCATGCAGAAACTATGTATCTATCATCATTAATTCAATTTAGACTTACAAATGACCAAACCAGGCTTGGATAACACTGGAGGTCCCTTCGGTCCCCACAGAGCTGGGTAAAGCTGCTTTTAGTTTTTTTTAGCCCTTTATGTAGTACAATTTACAGAGATCTCTGAAATTAGATGTTCTGGTCCCCCTTGGTCAGTTCAGAGTAATGACCGGAGACCTCTACGCTGATATATGTGTCTGCTTTTCTTAATTTCTTTTCTAATTTTTTATATTGTATGTGTATAATTTATTTATGCAGGGCTCAACTGTAAAAGATACTCTAGTCTCTGTATGACTTCCCTGTCAAAATAAAGGTTAAATAAAAACAATTTGGGGAATAGGGTGCCATTTGAGATGCATTCCAGACCAGACACCGCTTACAGACAGGTGTATAATGACCTGCCACTGGGTTGTACACCCAGGAACTAGGAACAAAACAGACAACAATAATATGACACACTAAAATTCAAATTAGCCATTCTAGGGAGAAAGATATAGGTGTTTTTTCCATGCCTTACAGGATGAATATTTCATAAAAAATAGACAAGATCGTTTCATTTGCATAATATTAGAGACTAAGGTCCAGTGACGTTATTGGCACACGACACATCTCCTCCTCCAGATAGAGAAGAAAACGATGAACGATAAACGTAAAAACGATGTGTGTCTCCAAAATGGCACCCTATTCCCTATAGAGTGCACTACCATATGGGCCATGGTCAAAAGAAGTGTACAAAATAGAGAATAGGGTTCCACATAGCCACCATTGGCAAAAAGCTGGTCATACTGAAGTGGATCCATTAGATCTTAATCTACACTAGGATCTTCGTCTATAATAGGATCTTTGTCTATAATATGATCTTTGTCTATAATATGATCTTTGTCTATAATAGGATCTTCGTCTTGGCTTGGACCACAATGTACTAAGTCTGCATTAAATGTACTGTATATGATGAACAGTCATCAGTGGCATTGACAAGCAACAGCAGATCTTAGCTCTCTGTAGTCTACTGAAAATTAGCCTGCGGTAGCTACAAACGATGATCACTCCCACCTCCAGAAATGGGCCTGGATTAAAAATGAACAAGCTGAGAGGCTGCACTACTTTAAGTGGGGTAACACCGCAGGCTTAATTGCTTGCATAATGGTAACCTGTACAAAGGCCCACTGATTTTAAAAAGGAAGAGGTCACATCGTTGAGTGACTTTGATGTCAAATAGCCTCAAATAATGATACCAGCCTCCTGGGGAGTTCTAGAATCCTCCCAAGGCCTTTGTTCTGTTCTGTCATTGTTGTGTAATGGTAGCGTCCCAAATGACTCCCTATTCCCTATTTAGCCCTATGGGTCCTGATCAAAAGTAGTGCACTATAAAGGGAATAGGGTGCCATTTGGGACAGATGCAATATCTGCTGCAAGCCGCACTGTTTCTTACCATGGCCTTCAACACAGGACCGTGTCCAGCTCAATGGCTGTGCTTTATGCTGGCACTTCCCATTGATTTCAGAAGAGTATCCAAAGATTTAATTACACAAGTAACACATAAACTGTCCCATGCCAATAGTAGTTACAGGCTGGGGAAAATATAGCCATGCCCTGTTAAAGTAATGGCTGGAGTTGTGTGTGGGTTTGTGAGGCAATAGCTTAGTTTACTGGTGGAGAGCACTTCCAGGCTTCTGGAGTTGTTCTGCTAGTCCAATATGGAGTCCAGAGAACAGTTACGTTAACTTACAGACCTCTCGGTCTCCGAGCAACAATTACTTAGCAGCTGAAGTTTAATTAGTGGAAACAATCCTGAACTTCCCGCCTAACTCGTTTGAGGCAATTAGTCAAAGTCACATCTACTCGTTTTCACACCGGTTTCCTAATGGTCTCCTACGTTTCAATGGGTAAACAGTCTACCTCAGCAAATGTTACACAGCTACTGGGGGCATGTCTCAACAGGATCATCAAGAGAATTGTAGTGTAGTTCCACAGCATAGGTATATTTTAAATTCAATATCATTAACTGACTAAGACCTGTATGGGAAACCAGGTGATGTGATTGGTGATTGACCTCTCTGGCCAACCAATCCGTCAATCCAATAATTGATAATTAAGTAAATGGGATGAAATAAAACCATCAGAAATGTCTAGTCCGTCCTCATTGACTGACTAGAGGTGAATAGTGAATAGGCTTACCACTACTGCTCTGGCTTAAATTGTCTTTCAAGGTGCATCTACAGTACTTAATTTTGGCCTTATAAATTCCACACCCACCGACTCACAATTATTTTCATCACGTTATAACTGCCTGTCGATTTCATCCACTGGACAGAGCCAAGTGACTAGGACTCCGCTGAGCGAGCAGCGCTTTCAGTCAGTACTGGTTCTGGGTTATGACTGAGATTACCATTTCAGTTGCACATAGGTTGCCTGCATCTCCTGACAGACAGAGCATGTTATGCTGCTTCCCAAATGGCACCATATTTCCTATATAGTGCACTACTTTTGAACAGGACCCATAGGGCACCATAAAGGGAATAGGGTGCCATTTGGGACACAGCCTAGGTTGCATGCCTCTACCCGACAAATCATGTCGACTGCATCTTATCTCATCATAACTGGAAATTCACATGCAGCAATACACCAGCCAGGCCAACGTGCCAGTCACTTTTCCCAGGAGAAATCACACCAATTGCCATTTGGAAAATTAATTCAGTGACCTATTATAATGTAAGATTAATTTGCACTGTGTGCTTGCTTGCTGTATTTGAACTAGAAATGAGTGCTTTCTTTTTCTATAGCCATGCCTTTCTCTTTCTCTAAATTAATTTGAGATAATTATCACATGGCAGAATCCTATACACAACAAGGCAGAATCCTATACACATCAAAGCAGAATCCAATACACAATAAGGCCGAACCCTATACCCAACAAGCCAGAATCCCATACACAACAAGTCAGAAAACAGAGCAAAAGGAGAAAGGGATGACTAAATATTCTACCAATTAAGACCAAACATTTGATCTAGTGCACAATTACTTTAGTGCTTAAATGACAGAGCCCAATGAATATACCTAAGCATTCAGTTAACACATGACATTCTCTTTGCAAAAGGACATTGGTTTTTGATAGGCCCCTAACTAGAGAAAATTCAGGAAATGCTTAGAAAAATACAAACTGATACGAACTGGCTATTTCTGGGGAGAGCTAAAACAATCTGTAAAAATAGCAGGCAGCTTTCATGGGCAAAATCTTTCTCCACAGGACTGTTTTTCTCTCAGTTAGACAAAGGAAAATATTCAGATTCTTATTTGGATGTGACAGGAAACTATATCATAAAGACAATGATTGATGATTCAAAGAAAGGTTACCGAAGAAAATATTTAGATTTTATCTATGAATATCTATGTGTGCCAGCCTCTTACAATCATGTTTGAGGAGGACACTTTTGATGTTGTTCCATTACATCGAATTTAAGATATCCACATTGGAGTAATAAGAAGTGAGTGTACGACTGAATACTGTCAAAATACAGGCCCAGCAAACTGCAAACCTAACTGCCTGTAGCCAATAACATCCACCACACATGATGCATCATGAACAAATCATAAAGAAGAAATACACCATCAAAGAAGCTCAATCCAAAGCAATCTCCTGCAGTGTCATGGCGGGGGAAAGGAAGGGAGCCAGGAAGCTCTTGGCTGTCATAGTAACCAGCAGAGAGCAAGGTCATGCGTTCTACTGCCACCTGTCAGCAAGCCAGAGGACTGGGGCCATGGCAACCATCGCTTAATTAGTCTTAAATGACTCAGCCAGATGAAACGACTCACTCACTTACTCACTCACTCACTCAATCACTCACTTCCTTTGAGCCAGCAACAAAGGATCCCCACTTCAGTCAGTCTTTGGACATCTGCCTGACTGTACCCCAGCTCTGGTTGTTGGAGCAATAGAATAAGAACAATAATTTAATAGGATCTCTATGGTCGGAGCTTGGTTTAGTTTTTTTGTTATCCACATTATATTTTACTTTGTGAATGAATTAAACAAAAGGTGTGCTTCTTGGGAAAATTCACAGTGTTACACACCACAGCCTATTCATTGCTGCTGTCTTGAACTCAAAGGACCTAGCTAAGTATAATCAACAAATAACAATGAAAATGCAAATGAAAATAAATGGAACAAGAGCAGGAAATCATTGGCAGTGGTGGAAAAAGTCATCTTTTTTATTTAATAATTTATTTGTTTAGTATTTATTTTTAATTCTTTTTTTATTCTTATTAGTTTTTTAAAATAAAAAAGCTGGATGCTTTGTTCGCACCACCCGGGGCAATTGAACTGATTCCAGAGGCCGACCTAAAACAATACCGGGGGAGAAGAGGGATTCGGAGCGGTCTTCTGGTCAGACTTAGGAGGCACGCACACCTCCCACCGCTTCAGTGTATATTATTCACTAACGTTCAGTTGACGAGACCAGGGCAGTGGTTTCTTTCCAGAGAGACATCAGGGATTGTAACATACTCTGTTTTACGGAAACATGGCTCGGGAAATATTGTCGGAGTCGGTCCAGCCATCTGGATTCTCAGTTCATCTCACCGAATAAACAATAAACATCTGTCCGGGAAGAAGAATGGCGGGGGTGTATGTTACATGATTAATGACTCATGGTGTAACGAAATAACATGTAGGAACTCAAGTCCTTTAGTTCACCCAACCTAGAATACCTCACTATCAAATGCCGTATTATCTCCCAAGAGAAATCTCTTCAGTTATTGTCACAGCCGTGCATATCCCCCCTCAAGCCGATACCACAACTGCCCTCAAGGAACTTCACTGGACTTTATGCAAACTGGAAACCATATATCTGCATTTATTGTAGCTCAGGACTTTAACAAAGCAAATTTGAGAAAAAGGCTACCTAAATTCTATCAGCATATTGACTGTAGTACTCGCGCTGGAAAAACACTCAACCATTGTTATTGCAACTTCCGGGATGCATACAACGCCCTTCTTTCGGGAAATCTGACCACGACTCCATTTTTCTCTTCCCTTCCTATAGACAGAAACTCAAACAGGAAGTACCCGTGCTAAGAACTATTCAACGCTGGTCTGACCTTGTCACGTTCCTGACCTTATTTCCTTTATTTTGTCTTTGTTTAGTATGGTCAGGACGTGATTGTCTTCCGTGTCAGTGTATGTACCACACGGGACTGTTTCGTTTGTCTAGTCTGTTCCTGTTTGTGCCTTCTTCTTGTTCTGTAAGTTCTCATGTTCATGTCGGTCTACGTTGTTTTGTTATTTTGTAATTTATCAAGTATGTTTCGTGTTCGTCTTGTTTAAATAAATTCATCATGTATTCCACCCAAGCTGCGTTTTGGTCCGATCCATGCTCCTCCTCAGACGAGGAGGAGAACAATCATTACAGAATCACCCACCAACCAAGGATCAAGCAGCGTGGGAAAAAGCAGCAGCAGCGATCGCAGGATTTCTGGACATGGGAGGAAATACTGGACGGTAAAGGACCATGGGCACAACCTGGAGAACATCGCCGCCCTCGTGAAGAGCTGGAGGCAGCTAAAGCCGAGAGGCGGCGATATGAGGAGGCAGCACGGAAGCAGGAGCAAAATCTGGACTACACTACGTGGGAGATCGACAGGTGGGCGATCGACCCAGGGAGAAGGCCGGAGCCCGCCTGGGATTCTCTGGCGCAGTGTGAGGAGGGATAGCGGCGAATGGAGGCAGCACGACGACGCGGTAGGAAGCCTGTAAGTCAAGCCCAAAAATTTCTTGGGGGGGGGGGGGTGGGGGCTAAAGGGTTGTGTGGCGAAGTCAGGTAGGAGACCTGCGCCAACTTCCCGATCTTACCGTGGAGAGCGAGAGTACGGGCAGACACCGTGTTATGCGGTAGAGCGCACGGTGTTTCCTGTACATGTGCATAGCCCGGTGCGGGTTATTCCACCTCCCCGCACTGGCAGGGCTAGATTGGGCATTGAGCCAGGTGCCATGAAGCCAGCTCAACGCGTCTGGTCTCCAGTGCGTCTCCTCGGACCGGCATACATGGCACCAGCCTTACGCATGGTGTCCCCGGTTCGCCAACACAGCCCAGTGCGGGTTATTACACCTCCCCGCACTGGTCGGGCTACGGGGAGCATACAACCAGGTAAGGTTGGGCAGGCTCGGTGCTCAAGGGAGCCAGTACGCCTTCACGGTCCGGTATATCCGGCGCCACCTCCCCGCCCCAGCCCAGTACCACCAGTGCCAACACCACGCACCAGGCTTCCTGTGCGTCTCCAGAGCCCTGTTCCTCCTCCACGCACTAGCCCTATGGTGCGTGTCTCCAGCCCGGTACCACCAGTTCCGGCACCACGCACCAAGCCTCCTGTGCGTCTCCAGAGCCCTGTTCCTTCTCCACGCACTAGCCCTATGGTACGTGTCTCCAGCCCGGTACCACCAGTTCCAGCACCACGCACCAAGCCTCCTGTACGTCTCCAGAGTCCTGTGCGTCCTGTTGCTGCTCCCCGCACTAGCCTTAAGGTGCGTGTCCTTAGCCCGGTACCTCCAGTTCCGGCACCACGCACCAGGCCTACAGTGCGCCTCGGCCGGCCAGAGTCTACCCTCTGCCCAGCGGCGCCTGAACTGCCCGTCTGCCCAACGCCGTCTGAGCTGTCCATCTGCCAAGCGCCGCCTGTGCTGCCCGTCTGTACTGAGCCTTCAAAGCCGCCCGTCTGTCCTGAGCCTTCAAAGCCGCCCGTCTGTCCTGAGCCTTCAAAGCCGCCCGTCTGTCCTGAGCCTTCAGAGCCGTCCGTCAGTCAGGAGCCGCTAGAGCCGTTCGTCAGTCAGGAGCCGCTAGAGCCTTCCGCCAGACAGGAGCCGCTAGAGCCTTCCGCCAGACAGGAGCCGCTAGAGCCTTCCGCCAGACAGGAGCAGCCAGAGCCTTCCGCCAGCCATGAGCAGCCAGAGCCGTCAGCCAGCCATGAGCAGCCAGAGCCGTCAGCCAGCCATGAGCAGCCAGAGCCGTCAGCCAGCTATGAGCAGCCAGAGCCGTCAGCTAGCCATGAGCAGCCAGAGCCGTCAGCCAGCCATGAGCAGCCAGAGCCGTCAGCCAGCCATGAGCAGCCAGAGCCGTCAGCAAGCCATGAGCAGCCAGAGCCGTCAGCAAGCCATGAGCAGCCAGAGCCGTTAGCCAGCCATGAGCAGCCAGAGCCTTCAGCAAGCCATGACCAGCCAGAGCCGTTAGACAGTCCGGAGCTGCCCCTTAGTCCGGAGCTGCCCCTCAGTCCGGAGCTGCCCCTCAGTCCGGAGCTGCCCCTCAGTCCGGAGCTGCCCCTCAGTCCGGTGCTACCCCTCATCCCGGTGTTGCCCCTTAGTCCGGTGCTGTCCCTTAATACAGGTGGGTTAATTTGGAGGGTGGCCATTGGGAGGAGGCTACGGAAGTGGGGATTGACTATGGTGGGGTGGGGACAACGTCCTGAGCCAGAGCCGCCAACGTGGACAGATGCCCACCCAGACCCTCCCTTATAGGTTCAGGTTTTGCGGCCGGAGTCCGCACCTTGAGGGGGGGGGGTACTGTCACATTCCTGACCTTATTTCCTTTATTTTGTCTTTGTTTAGTATGGTAAGGACGTGAGCTGGGTGGGCATTCTATGGTATGTGTTTCTATGTTTAGGTTCACTGTTAATTAGCCTGATATGGTTCTCAATCAGGGGCAGGTGTTTTACATTTCCTCTGATTGAGAACCATATTAAGGTAGGCTGTTCACACCGTTTGTTTGTGGGTGATTGTCTTCCGTGTCAGTGTATGTACCACACGGGACTGTTTCGTTTGTCTAGTCTGTTCCTGTTCGTGTGTTCTTCGTGTTCTGTAAGTTCTCATGTTCAGGTCGGTCTACGTTGTTTGTTATTTTGTCATTTATCAAGTGTGTTTCGTGTTCGTCTTGTTTAAATAAATTCATCATGTATTCCACACAAGCTGCGTTTTGGTCCGATCCATGCTCCTCCTCAGACGAGGAGGAGAACAATCGTTACAGACCTATTGGAATCCACGCTTCAAGATTGTTTTTATCACGTGTACTTGGATATGTTCCGGGTAGCTTCAGAGAATAATATCAATGTATATACCGAGACGGTCACTGAGTTTATCAAGAAGTGTATAGGAGATGTTGTACACACTGTGACTATTAAAACCTACCCAAACCAGAAACCGTAGATGGATGGCAGCAAAACTGAAAGTGCGAACCACCACATTTAACAATGGCAAGGTGACTGGAAACATGGAAGAATACAAACAGAGTGGTCATTCCCTCTGCAAGGCAATCAAACAGGCAAAACATCAGTATAGAGACAAAGTGGAGGCGCAATTCAACGGCTCAGACACGAGACGTATGATGCAGGGTCTACAGACATTCACAGACTACAAAAGGAAGACCAGTCACTTTGCGGACACCGATATCTTGCTTCCGGACAAGCTAAACACGTTCTTTGCCCGCTTTGAGGATATCACAGTGCAAACGACGAAGCCAGCTACCAAGGACCATGGGCTCTCCTTCTTTGTGGCCGGCGTGAGTAAGACATTTAAACGTGTTAACCCTCGCAAGGTTGCTGGCCCAGACGACATCCCTAGCCACATCCTCAGAGCATGCGCAGACCAGCGGGCGCGTTTGTTTACGGACAATTGGAGTTTCCCACCCCTGCCCTAGACCCACTTCACCTACCGCCCCAATAGGTCACACACTGCACACTGCCCCTATCCCATCTGGACAAGAGGAATACCTATGTAAGAATGATGTTCATTGACTATAGCTCAGCATTCAACACCATAGTACCCTCCAAGCTCATCACTAAGCTCGAGGCCCTGGGTCTGAATGCCGCCATGTGCAACTGGGTCCTGGACTTCCCCCAGGTGGTGAAGGTAGGAAACAACACCTCCACTTCGCTGATCCTCAACACTGGGGCCACACAAGGGTGCGTGCTCAGCCCTCTCCTGTACTCCCTGTTCACCCATGACTGCGTGGCCATGCACACCTCCAACTCAATCATCAAGTTTGCAGACGACACAACAGTAGTAGGCTTGATTACCAACAACGACAAGACAGCCTACATGGAGGAGGTGAGGGCTCTGGGAGTGTGGTGTCAGGAAAATAACCTCTCACTCAACGTCAACAAAACAAAGGAGATGATCGTGGACTTCAGGAAACAGCAGAGGGAATACACCCCTATCCACATCAATGGGATACATCTGTTTAACTTTGTAAACTAAAGGTGTGTTTTAGAATTATTTTTGTTTTATTAATGCTATTTAATCTCTCCTCAGACTAATATTATTCTGTTTGTCCTGTGGGTACCTTTGCCACTGTTCCACCCCTTGTGTATTGCGCTGTCATGGTGTATTTGCAGTGAAGAACGTGGAAAGTTCCGCGGTGTACATATCACTGACAAACTGAAATGGTCCACCCACACAGACAGTTTGGTGAAGAAGGCGCGACAGCGCCTCTTCAACCTCAGGAGGCTGAAGAAATTTGGCTTGGCACCTAAAACTCTCACATACTTTTACAGATGCACATTTGAGAGCATCCTGTCGGGTTGCATCACCACCTGGTACGGCAACTGCACCGCCCACAACTGCAGGGCTCTCCAAAAGGTGGTGCGATCTGCACAACACATCACTGGGGGCAAACTATCTGCCCTCCATGACACCTACAGCACCCGATGTCACAGGAAGGCCAAAAATATAATAAAGGACAACAACCATACGAGCCACTGGCTGTTCACCCACGCTATCATCCAGAAGGCGAGGTGCATCAAAGCTGGGACTGAGAGACTGAAAAACAGCTTCTATTTCAAGGCCATCAGACTGTTAAATAGCCATCACTAGCACAGAGAAGCTGCTGCCTACATACTCAGACTTGAAATCATTGGCCACTTTAATAAATGGAACACTAGTCACTTTTAATAATGTCACTTTAATAATGTTTACATATCTTGCATTACTCATCTCATATGTACAGTATATACTGTATTCTATACTATCTACTGTATCTTAGTCTATGCCGCTCTGACATTGCTCGCCCATATATTCATATATTCTTATTCCATTCCTTTACTTAGATTTGTGTGTATTAGGTATTTGTTGTGCAATTATTAAATATTACTTGTTAGATATTGCTGCACTGTCGGAAATAGAAGCACAAGCATTTCGCTACAACTACAATAACATCAGCTAAACACGTGTACAGTATGTGACCAATAAAATTTGTTTGATTTGTGATACCTTAACAGAAAATGACCAGTGGCGACCCGTCATTCAGGGCAGGTTGGGAAGAGCCCCTCCAGTTTTGAGCCCCACATTTTTTGTGGGGTAGCCTGTTTTACATGTTATTTTGACATTAATACCTGCCACACATCAGTTTTCAAAAAACAGTACCAGTCAAAAGTTTGAACACCTACTCATTCCAGGGTTTTTCTTTATTTGTACTATTTTCTACATTGCAGAATAATAGTGAAGACATCAAAACTATGAAATAACACATATGGAATCATGTAGTAACCAAAAAAGTGTTAATATTCCATATTCCTTATTTCATTCCCTGTTCCCAATTCACATTCCCTATTCCCTATCCACTACTCCCTATCCACTATTCCCTATTCACTATTCACCACATCGACTCCTGCTGACGTTTGGAAACCCTCTGTTTCAGTGTGAAAATGGCACAGAGCATCTGGTCTGTGTTGTACTGTGCCGTGAGATGAGACGCCATCGAGTAGATATAACACCATCTGTTACAGCGAGCCCAGTGTGATGGTGGCAATAGGTAGTGGTGATGGCTTCCCACGATAAGACAGGCAGCAGAATGAGATGTCGGGCCTCTCTTGCGAGGGTGTATTTATGAGTCTGAGATGTCTCACAGTGTAATGCCTTTTGAAGGGCCTGTTTTTAGGAACTCTCTAACACAGATAATCTATCTCTGTCATACATCTAGATGTACTCCCTCCTATGGTTTGTTTCTGTTTCCCACACTCCCTTGTGATTGATATAATGCTGTGTGATGTAATGTTGATGTCTCTTGCCAGTTCGTTCAGGCAGTTGGACAGCCAAAATGTATTCATTTATTCAATCTTTATTTAGCCAAGAAAGTCAGCTAAGTACACTTTCTGATTTACAATGACATTTACCTGAATTGAACTGATATTGACAAGTTTTAGTATTGTAGCAATTAGCTGGTTTTCCTGACATTAACATGGAGTTGGTTTGAACTCCGTGGTTGACAGCACACTGCAAATGACTTGATTAGTGCAGAACATGGGTTGACAAAACGGGCCTCATTAGTATGAAGATAGCACTCTGTTAGTTTGGCTAATTGTTTTTCAGAATTCTATTTACAGTCATGATGAATGTAGATATGAACAGCCACAGACATTTCTGTTGTAAATGCGACAACATTACCCCACACTTGTAGTATTTGAATGAATTGACCATTTATCCCAGAAGGTAACAATACAGCAGTGGTCTGATTGAACCGACAGTATGTAACCAACCACTGAATCTGGCTGAGCGGGGTCAGGCTACACTGTGTCCACTTTCAATGTCAGGCCAGGAGTCAGCACACAGGAGAGTAAAGTAACGCTAACATTACGTATGGTTGACGTTACGAATGGTTGATGTTACGTATGGTTGACGTTACGAATTGTTGACGTTACGTATGAATGTCCTTCAAAATATATTCTACAGTATGCAACTGACCATTGATTGAGAGGAGTCAAGCTACACTGTGTCCAACTGCCCACGTCAGGCCACACGGGTACAGTACTTCAGCAAGTAAAGCTAACACACTGTTATCCCATTGAGTGGACGTTATGTACAGTTGGTCAGGTAGGGTCCTCCGAGCCGTGGTGAGTCCCTCAGGGCTCTAGTGCTGTCCTTGCTTGCCATCCCACCCACAGTGATTGTTGATTATGTTAAGTGCCAGCCTGTGAGCACAAGGGCCCAGTCAGAGAGATGTCACTTTTATAAATTGTGTCTGCCTCTTTTGTCACTGGTTCTTATCACCATTTTAATTAGACAAAGGGAGAGAAAGGGAGATGAAAGGGAGAGTGGGGGAGAGTGAGGGAGGGAGAGTGAGAGAGAGAGAGAGGTAGATAGCGAACATGAGAGGGACATGAGAAGGTTGAGCGTGAGAGCGATAGAGAGAGAGGGAGAGAGAGATGAGAAAGAGAGAGAGAGAGAGAAAGAGAGAGAAAGAGAGAGAGGGACATGAGAGAAGGGAAAGAGAAGGGGAGGGAGGGACATGAGAGAAAGGGGAGGGAAAGATCAAAGGCGGGAGAGTGGGAGGAAGGGGGAGAGAGTGAGAGGGGAGGGAGGGAGAGATGAGAGAGACATGAGAGAAGGTGGAGGGAAAGAGAAAGGGAGGGAGGGAGATTTTTTGATAGCATGCTGGAGGACAATGCGATGAATGAGGAGGGAGAGAGATTTTTTGATAGCATGCTGGAGGACAGTGGGATGATTTTTTGATAGCATGCTGGAGGACAGTGGGATGATTTTTTGATAGCATGCTGGAGGACAGTGGGATGATTTTTTGATAGCATGCTGGAGGACAGTGGGGTGACTTTCTGATAGCATGCTGGAGGACAGTGGGGTGAATGAGAGTCTGGTTGGAATTTGTGTAGCGAGCAAACACTACCCACCTGCAGAAATTCTCCTTCATTGCCTCACAGCATTATATCCTATCCAGTGGATTTTGACTGTAGTATTATTATATGCATGCACAAGAAACATGCTGTTGGCATCATGAAAATCATATGCAGTGTGGTGGTGTCTGGTATAGAAAGCCAGGCTACAGTACAGAACTGTATTCTGTGTACTCAGATAAGAATGCCATTCATTTCAGTGTGTTGTTGAGTTGTGGACAGATGTACACAGAGGATGAGGTTGATACAAATCAAACCTGTTTTGTAGTACGAGGTGGCTGCACAGCTGTCAGACGCAAAGAAGCCGAACATGTCTGTTGCACGGTTCCCTGGGAAACGCTCCAGTACCTTTACCTTTATGCTTGCTCCCCCCTCCCCTCTCTTTCTCTCTCTCTCTCTCTCTCTCCTTCCTTACCTGTCTCATTCTTTCTATGTCTCTCTCTCTGCCTTTCTCTGTTTCCTCTCTCTGTCCTTCCCTACCCATCTCGTTCTTTCAAAGAAGCCAAACAAGTCTCTAGCACGGTTCCCGGGAAACGCTTCAGCGCCTTTACTTTTATGGTTGATCCATGCCCCCCCCCCCCCTCTCTCTCGCTCTTGCTCTCTTTTTCCACTCTCTCCTCTCTCTCTCCTTCCCTACCTCTCATTCTTTGTATGTCTCTCTCCTTCCATACATCTTTCGTTCTTTCTCTGTCTCTCTCGGTCTATCTGTCTTTTGTTCTTTCTCGGTCTCTCTCTCTCTCCCTCTTTCTCTCTCTGTCTCTCTCTCTCTCTCCCTCTTTCTCTGTCTCTCTCTCTTTTTCCTTCAAATCCTGCCACCAGACACCCGCCACCCGGCTCCCGGCACCTGCAGACTCCCAACTCCCATCTGTCTCAAATTAGATCTCATCTCCAGATACTGATGTCTTTTATGGTACAAGCAGTGGAGGAGAGGGGGATAAAATGACAAAGTGAACTGTCCCTGTTGAATTAATGGTCTGGCGTGCCGCAGTACCGTGTGTGTGTATGTGAGCTTGCTTGTGTGTGCAAGAGAGTATGTTGTGTGTACTGTATATGACAGAGAACTTAGAGAGAGAAGGAAAGAAAGAAAAGGAAGGGTTAGCTGCCGTCAGTGTGCAATAGTGTCTGGATCCATCTTTTCTCACTTAAACGCTTGTTTGTTACTGATGGCGAGGCACGACTACGAGTCCTAATCTACGTCCACGGGTCCTGCTCTACGTCCAGGGGTCCTGCCCTACGTCCAGGGGTCCTGCTCTACGTCCTCGGTTCCTGCTCTACGTCCACGGGTCCTGCTCTACGTCCAGGGGTCCTGCCCTACGTCCAGGGGTCCTGCACTACGTCCAGGGGTCCTGCCCTATGCCCATGGTTCCTGCTCTACGTCCTCGGTTCCTGCTCTACGTCCACGGGTCCTGCTCTATGTCTACGGGTCCTGCTCTATGTCTACGGGTCCTGCTCTACGTCCACGGGTCCTGCTCTATGTCTACGGGTCCTGCCCTACGTCCACGGGTCCTGCTCTACGTCCACGGGTCCTGCTCTACGTCCACAGGTCCTGCTCTACAGGTGAAGGATGGGTGCCAGTGGAGGATAAACAGAGCAGCCCAAGGCTTTAATTCACTACCTCCCACTCATCTCTTTCTCCTGCTCTCTCTCTCTCTTTCTCTCTCTCTCTCCCTCTCTTTCTCCCTCTTTTTCTCTCCCTTTTTACTGTCTCTCCCCTTTCTGCTTCTCTCTTTCCCCTTTTCCTGTATTTCTCTATTTTCCTGTATTTCTCTCTGTTTTCCTCTCTTTGTCTCTGTTTTCCTCTCTTTGTCTATGTTTTCCTCTCTTTGTCTCTGTTTTCCTCTCTTTGTCGCTGTTTTCCTCTCTTTGTCGCTGTTTTCCTCTCTTAGTCTCTGTTTTTCTCTCTTTGTCTCTGTTTTCCTCTCTTTGTCTCTGTTTTCCTCTCTTTGTCTCTGTTTTCCTCTCTTTGTCTCTGTTTTCCTCTCTTTGTCGCTGTTTTCCTCTCTGTGTCTCTGTTTTCCTCTCTTTGTCTCTGTTTTCCTCTCTTTGTCTCTGTTTTCCTCTCTTTGTCTCTGTTTTCCTCTCTTTGTCTCTGTTTTTCCTCTCTTTGTCTCTGTTTTCCTCTCTTTGTCTCTGTTTTTTTCTCTTTGTCGCTGTTTTCCTCTCTGTGTCTCTGTTTTCCTCTCTTTGTCTCTGTTTTCCTCTCTTTGTCTCTGTTTTCCTCTCTTTGTCTCTGTTTTTCTCTCTTTGTCTCTGTTTTTCTCTCTTTGTCTCTGTTTTCCTCTCTTTGTCTCTGTTTTCCTCTCTTTGTCTCTGTTTTCCTCTCTTTGTCTCTGTTTTTCTCTCTTTGTCTCTGTTTTTCTCTCTTTGTCGCTGTTTTTCTCTCTTTGTCTCTGTTTTCCTCTCTTTGTCGCTGTTTTTCTCTCTTTGTCGCTGTTTTTCTCTCTTTGTCGCTGTTTTTCTCTCTTTGTCGCTGTTTTCCTCTCTTTGTCTCTGTTTTTCTCTCTTTGTCTCTTTTTTCCTCTCTTTGTCTCTGTTTTCCTCTCTTTGTCTATGTTTTCCTCTCTTTGTCTCTGTTTTCCTCTCTTTGTCGCTGTTTTCCTCTCTTTGTCGCTGTTTTCCTCTCTTTGTCGCTGTTTTCCTCTCTTTGTCTCTGTTTTCCTCTCTTTGTCTCTGTTTTCCTCTCTTTGTCTCTGTTTTCCTCTCTTTGTCTCTGTTTTCCTCTCTTTGTCTCTGTTTTCCTCTCTTTGTCTCTGTTTTTCTCTCTTTGTCGCTGTTTTTCTCTCTTTGTCTCTGTTTTCCTCTCTTTGTCTCTGTTTTCCTCTCTTTGTCTCTGTTTTCCTCTCTTTGTCTCTGTTTTCCTCTCTTTGTCTCTGTTTTCCTCTCTTTGTCGCTATTTTTTTCTCTTTGTCTATGATTTTCTCTCTTTGTCTATGATTTTCTCTCTTTGTCGCTGTTTTCCTCTCTTTGTCTCTGTTTTCCTCTCTTTGTCTCTGTTTTCCTCTCTTTGTCTCTGTTTTCCTCTCTTTGTCTCTGTTTTCCTCTCTTTGTCTCTGTTTTCCTCTCTTTGTCTCTGTTTTCCTCTCTTTGTCTCTGTTTTTCTCTCTTTGTCGCTGTTTTTCTCTCTTTGTCTCTGTTTTCCTCTCTTTGTCTCTGTTTTTCTCTCTTTGTCGCTGTTTTTCTCTCTTTGTCGCTGTTTTTCTCTCTTTGTCTCTGTTTTCCTCTCTTTGTCTCTGTTTTTCTCTCTTTGTCTCTGTTTTCCTCTCTTTGTCTCTGTTTTCCTCTCTTTGTCTATGTTTTCCTCTCTTTGTCTCTGTTTTCCTCTCTTTGTCTCTGTTTTCCTCTCTTTGTCTCTGTTTTCCTCTCTTTGTCTCTGTTTTTCTCTCTTTGTCGCTGTTTTTCTCTCTTTGTCTCTGTTTTCCTCTCTTTGTCTCTGTTTTCCTCTCTTTGTCTCTGTTTTCCTCTCTTTGTCTCTGTTTTTCTCTCTTTGTCGCTGTTTTTCTCTCTTTGTCTCTGTTTTCCTCTCTTTGTCGCTGTTTTCCTCTCTTTGTCTCTGTTTTCCTCTCTTTGTCTCTGTTTTCCTCTCTTTGTCGCTGTTTTCCTCTCTTTGTCGCTGTTTTCCTCTCTTTGTCTCTGTTTTCCTCTCTTTGTCTCTGTTTTTCTCTCTTTGTCTCTGTTTTCCTCTCTTTGTCTCTGTTTTCCTCTCTTTGTCTCTGTTTTCCTCTCTTTGTCTCTGTTTTCCTCTCTTTGTCTCTGTTTTCCTCTCTTTGTCGCTATTTTTTTCTCTTTGTCTCTGTTTTCCTCTCTTTGTCTCTGTTTTCCTCTCTTTGTCGCTGTTTTCCTCTCTTTGTCTCTGTTTTTCTCTCTTTGTCTCTGTTTTCCTCTCTTTGTCTCTGTTTTTCTCTCTTTGTCGCTGTTTTTCTCTCTTTGTCGCTGTTTTTCTCTCTTTGTCTCTGTTTTCCTCTCTTTGTCTCTGTTTTCCTCTCTTTGTCTCTGTTTTTCTCTCTTTGTCGCTGTTTTTCTCTCTTTGTCGCTGTTTTCCTCTCTTTGTCGCTGTTTTCCTCTCTTTGTCTCTGTTTTCCTCTCTTTGTCGCTGTTTTCCTCTCTGTGTCTCTGTTTTCCTCTCTTTGTCTCTGTTTTCCTCTCTTTGTCTCTGTTTTTCTCTCTTTGTCTCTGTTTTCCTCTCTTTGTCTCTGTTTTCCTCTCTTTGTCTCTGTTTTCCTCTCTTTGTCTCTGTTTTTTTCTCTTTGTCGCTGTTTTCCTCTCTGTGTCTCTGTTTTCCTCTCTTTGTCTCTGTTTTCCTCTCTTTGTCTCTGTTTTCCTCTCTTTGTCTCTGTTTTCCTCTCTTTGTCTCTGTTTTCCTCTCTTTGTCTCTGTTTTCCTCTCTTTGTCGCTATTTTTTTCTCTTTGTCTATGATTTTCTCTCTTTGTCTATGATTTTCTCTCTTTGTCGCTGTTTTCCTCTCTTTGTCTCTGTTTTCCTCTCTTTGTCTCTGTTTTCCTCTCTTTGTCTCTGTTTTCCTCTCTTTGTCTCTGTTTTCCTCTCTTTGTCTCTGTTTTCCTCTCTTTGTCGCTGTTTTCCTCTCTTTGTCGCTGTTTTCCTCTCTTTGTCGCTGTTTTCCTCTCTTTGTCGCTGTTTTCCTCTCTTTGTCTCTGTTTTTCTCTCTTTGTCTCTGTTTTTCTCTC